>NC_079519.1:30424658-30443109 GCF_000801105.2 Raphanus sativus | reverse complement strand
AGAACCATCATGAGATATAGATGCACAGTTTAACCTGGAGAACAATTAATAAGTGAGTAACATGTTGCAAACAAGCACAAACATTACGAGGAGATGAGGACATTACCGTTATGAGTATTAACAAACGTATAAAAGCTGACAGATGGCATTGCGACACTACTCAGCTGCACACGGTTTCTCAGGTCTTCAAGGATGGATTCCTCTACATCCGTTGACCTGACATAAAGAACATGGAGATAGAAAAAAAATCTAAGTTACAGTCGTTAAGTTTTTCACAGCTACAAAATTTGTTATCTACTTTAATCAGTCATGCATCGTCCATATATATTGCCTGTTCATTACTCTTACATAAAATCCTAACACAAAATGAAGGGATTCGAAAGTACATGACTGGCAAGGCAATTCTGATTTTACACGTGGGGCCGGCGACACCGTGCTGGTCTCCTGACGTGCAACTTTTGCTGTTGCATTTCCTGCTTTGTCCTTCTTTAACTTTTTTAAGGAAGAGCCTTGTTTTCAATTTCGGTGGATCTTTTCTGAACACGGTACCAACTGACGAGTAAATATGGGATTTTTTAGTTCAGAAAATTATTGATCCAAGTTGAAGCTACTTATCACCTTATTACTATCATCAACGTCCCCGTCTTTACTTTCTCCTTGTCCCTCTCAGAATCAGTCAGCAGGCTTCCCGGTCTTCTCAAGGCGATCTTCGAGCGAGTCTTCAAGCAACTATAATAGAAAAAAAGCACATGTAGTTAACGACTATGCAAATATAATATCCTCCCTGGGATGAGGAATACCCCTCCCGAATAAAGAATAAAAAGAAGCTTTAAGAAAATACGTACTCCCCACTGTATTTCTTTTTGATTGACGTGATCAGCTGTCTCCTGAAAACTCCAACAATTGTGACAGCGTCTATGTCATCAGATGAGAGTTTGGCTGTCCCGAGTAGACTGCAACAAATGACCCACGACAAAAGTGGATTCAGCATGCTACTCAGAAATCTGCTATATATTTTAGCATATACACGAGAAAGGAACACAATTACCTTGGAAATTGATGTGCTCGTTAATAATACCAAGCATTAAAGTAGATTCCGTCCTATGTAGATACTGAAGTAACAGATCATATGAATACTGCAACAACATTGAGTAAGCACATTATAATTCTGCGGCCACCGAATCCAAAATCAGACCAGAAACCTTGAAGCATTTGCCTGTAACAGCTAGTAGTAAACTTTCCACTCTAGTTTACCTGGCAAATCTTGATGTTGACCTTGCTTTGTCTAAGAGAACGAGCAAACTCCATCTCCTGATGAGAACCAAGGTCATAAGACAGTTGCAATAGGAAAGAGAAAAATAAATCCACTATCAACATTATAAGGTTAGCTTAAAAACCTCTAGATGAGAAGGAACAAGAACGCCTTCCAGCTTCTGAAGATCCCGTAAATGTATCATTTCATGATCTTTGCGGAAGCTGTTAAAGAAGGCTCTCGCTGGAACACAAGTAAAATGCATCCCATGTGAAGCTAATACTTAAAAAATTGAAAGCTAATCCTTGTATAATTGAAAGGTACCTTCTTGAGTGTGCCCTTTACCAACGAGATCCATGTAACAATGAATAAACACTGGATACATCACTCTGAGCAATTCATGCTACAAATTCGAAGCAGCTCATCAGTTACAAAATGAGACTAAATCAAAACAGACAAAGGGAGAAAAGATACTGACTTTATAAAGATCCAACGAGTTATAGCCCACGACCTAAGATTGCTGTAACCATTACGGTACCTCGTGGATCATTCTCTGATCTGCAAAAAAACAAATTGCATCAACAAAGCAATTAAAAACCCTAATTTCCCAAAAAACGAAATTCGAATTGAAACATAATCAAAGGGAGATAGAGAGATGTACTGAGAGAATGAGCGAATGAGCTTGGTGAGCTCAGGATCGTTATGGTAATCGGTGGAATTGAAGCTGCTGCTGCTGCCAGTACCATTGTTGTTGTTGTTGTTGGAGAGCTTCTTGGAGCTGTTTAGCTGCGCCGTTGAAACCTTTCTTCTTCAGTAGCCCATTACGAACTCGTCGAGTTGCTCTGGATCCATTCTTCTTCGTCTTTGCTCTCTCTCTCTCTCTCTCTCGAGATTCAAACTCAACTGACGTTTTTCTGCTCTGAATTGGTTTTTGCTTCTTACCTTCCGTCGAATCTCGGTCTGTTTGGATGATATAATAGGTGGGTGAAGCAATCGTTTCAATGGCCCTTCTCTATACATGGGCTGTTTAAGTGGCCCATAATCTTAAGATTGTTAATAGTTGCTTGCTTGGTTCCAGATTTCCAATATTATCTGTGCTTTCTAAATTGGGAAATTATTTTTTGTCAAGAAATTTATTAATCCGTTTGTTTTTTTATTGATATGTTTAGACATGAATGTTTTTTTTTTTGCTCCAGTTCCAACCTTTTTAGTTTTTGGTTCGATTCCAGTTGTAGTTTTTGGTTTTTAAATTTAAGAGATATATAAACATGAATTTAGTTTTGGTTTTGGTTTGGTTATTTCAGTTTAGCTTGGATAACAATTTAAGAATTTGATAAAATATTAAGTTCAATTTGGTTATGATTATGGTTTCTTTTTATGGATAATTTTGAATTATTTGGATAAAAGTTATATTTTGGATTTTGTGGATAAAATATTAGACACATGCGAATAAATTTAAAATTTTGACAAAAATATTTGGGTGATTCAGTTATATCAAAAATGATAATTTAAAATATTTTTGAACATTGATTCAGTTTTGATTATTTTTTTTGATTAGGTTCGATTTTTGGTTTTAATATGCCCAAGCTTAAATGTGTACATTTTATCTTGTATTTGATAAATAATCTGATTTAAAAATTTAATGACAGTTTATAAATAAAAATATTTAAGATTGTTATCATAAATATAGATTTTTATTTTTATTGTACTAAAAAAATTTATATGTAATTTGTTTCATAATCTGTACAACTGATGTGATGAATTGTTTTTTTTAGAATTGATTTGCACTTGATAATAAAAAGAATTTAATGAAATTTTAATCGAGTTACTGAATTACAAATCTACCACAACTTTCTATAAGAAATGTTATGATATATAGTTCAACTGAATTTGGATGAATACAAGTTTTTATCTAACTATATTGTTAGTCAATTGTTATGTACTTATGTTATACATTATTTGTGACCGTTCTTGCAAAAAACACACACATAAATATTCACTAATTTGTTAGATTAGTTTGAACCAGAAGTAACGGTCATCAAAAGTTGTGTGGTTATCAAAGATAATGTGCTAAACGATGCATTTATATATGATAGTTGTATAGGTTGCATTACATCTTGAACTATATAAAAACAAGGTACTGAACGATGGATTTACAAATGATAGCTATTAATTATGGTTACATCTTGAACTATATAAAACGAAGTATAACTTTAACTCCACTGAGTAAGGACCGGACAAGTTGAAGGGAACTTTCTTAGGACACACAAGCCCATACGATTCTTCAAGATCAACATCTTCTATCTCCATTCCGTCCGGAAGCTTCCAATCAAATCGATAGAGAAGGTTGATAAGAGTCAAGTGGGCCAAAGCCATGCCCATCCCCATACCAGGGCACATCCTCCTTCCGCTACCAAACGGTAACAACTCAAAGTTCAGACCCTTATAGTCAATCTCTTTGTCCATAAACCTCTCGGGATGAACGCTTCTGGATCGTTCCAAACATTTGGATTCCTATGAACACCCCAAATGTTGACATGGATCCATGTTTTCTTCGGAATATCATAACCCGCGCTTTATATCCTTTGAAGCCTCTCTTGGTATTAGAAGTGGGACAAGTGGGTTTATCCTTACCGTCTCTTTAACCACCATATTGAGATATTCGAGTTGTTCTATGTCTTCTTCTGTGATTTTATCTTTGTCTTTGATCACTTCTCTTACCTCGGCTTGTGCTTTCTTCAAAACTATTGGGCTTTTGATCATATGTGTCATCGCCCATGTCACCGTGTGACCAGAAGTCTATTCCAGCAATGAGAACATTCTGTGATAATAATAATAATCAATAAAACAAGATTAATAGAACGTTACACAACATGTGAAGAATGAAGTTATGTTACTTACTAGAAGAATCCCTTTGGTGTGGTTTCGAGTAAGTTGATACTCCCCAAGTCCAGCTTCTCCCCTTTCCATTTTGAGAAGCAAGGCAATGATATCATCTTTTAGACTCTCATCTTCCATATGAAGCTTTATAGAATGTTCGAAAAACGCATCCATTGCCTTATAAACCTTCTCACATTTGCTATGTAAACCAGTAACTCTATCGATGAGTCTACCAACTACAGAGAGGTAATCAGCTGCTGCAAAACTCCCCAACACCTCCATGGTTTCTCGAATGACTTCCTCATACGTCTCCTCGAGTTTGCTCCCTTTGAGATTTATCCCAAACCCTACTCTACAGATCACACTTCCAGACAGTTTCATTAACGCATTGCTCAAGTTAACTGTGTTCCCCAATGAAGCAGACTCCTTCGTGAACTCCACCAAGGAAGCAACTTCTTCTTCTCTTACATGTCGGAACGATTGTACCCTTTTCGCGGTGTAGAGCTCAACAACCGTCATCTTCCGTACTTCCCTCCAGTACTTGCTGTATGGAGAGAAGGCGAGATCGTTCAAGTTGTATGAAATTCTTGCAGCATACGTCAAGTACGGTCGAGAACAACAGTCTGCGTCGAACGTTTTTAAGACATCCTTCACTGTCTCTGGAGATGACGCCACAACGGTGGGCACGTTTCCAATCTTGAGAGACATGAGAGGTCCGTACTTTTCAGTTAGTTTGAGCATCGAACGTTGGGGTTTGGATCCTAGTTGGTGCAAGTTTCCAATTATAGGAAGTCTTGGTGGTCCAGGAGGTAGATTCTTCTTGTTCTTTCTCATGTTCTTTGCAACGAGTAACGATGCAAAGATGACGATGGCAACAATGATATACCACACATCATCTTGCTTCCTACACAAAATGGTACGGTTTATACAAAGTCAGTTGATCTTCATAGAAATATAATAGCAAGCTTAGTGATAAATCCCCAAAGAAGCATGTTATTAAGCTTGATTAACAACCAAAAAAAAAAGGCACGTTGAAGTGAATATAAAAATACAAAACTATAACCACTAAAGCATCGGCAGAGTGAATATAAAAATACAAAACTAAAGCATCGGTCTGCCGTATGTCAACGCCAGATTTTCTAAATTCTTGCAAGTTACAAACTATTTAGCAAAAACAAAAAAAAACTTCCTTACAACAGTCAATCAAGGAAGGACACACGTATCTATGCTTGAGAGAGAAACTAGAGTTTCTTCTACAGTATTGAAACATATATAGATAGAGACTGGTTTCGGTAAGTTTAATTACCTTCGAGTCTTATTATTATACTTTGTACGGAAGATTTATAGAGAGGAGAGCGAGATAGAGTGGAGTTTTTTGTTTGACTTTTGTTGTGGGATGATTTGTGTTACATGCATCAGGTGGTTGCAACATATTTATATATGGACGTTTTAACTTGTGTTACACGAAGCAGGCGGTTCTTGTTACACGTAGAAAGCGGTTCGTCATCTCTATACTCTATTATACTATTTGAGATTGACATCTAAGATATAGTGATCAGCCAGAGTACAACCCTTACAAGAGGCAATGCCTCAAAAACTTGTTATTATAACATTTTCAAATAGTTACTATAGTTCTCTTCTGATGAACCGACATGGGTCTTTTATATATGATTGTTTGGGATTCTTACAATAGTTTTTGGTTTTGATTTTCCAAAATTAATTTTGTATCCAATCATGATTTTTGAAAGTAGATTTTCTATATTTTACGGAAACTAGTTTTTTTTTTCTACTAAAACCAAAATCCTCTTTTTCTTAGTTTCTCCTTATACACAAAAACCAAAAAGAAAGTATTTTCTTATTTTCAAAAACTATTATAAAATGCAAAATCCTCTTTTTCTTAGTTTCTCCTATATACACAAAACCAAAAAGAAAGTATTTTCTTATTTTCAAAAACTATTATAAAATGCATATATATATAATGCAGTATATAAGACCTACACTTATCACTCTATATAAAAGCACACAAAACAAAAGTACAACAACAATACTTTTCTAAGCAATTGGAGTTATATCTTTCCTACATATTAAACAATTAAAGTTTTATTAGTAAGTTAATTTATTAGTGTTTTAATCATATTTTGTACCATAAATTAAATTTTATCGCAAATTAGTTAAAGTTGTTAATTATAATCAGTTTGTACTTACAAAACTTTATTTAATTTTATATAAAAATTTCTATAAAGTTTATTATTTTGCCATTGTTTTTAAATTTAATTAATTTTTAGTTTAGTCAAAAAATTATAACTATTATTATGTACATACCATAACACTGGACTTATATTTGCCACAATTTTATAATTTTTTTTGTCAGCAACAAAAACAAAATCACGTAAACTCTGCAAACCAAACTGCATGATCCACATCCATATGAATAACAAAAGACAGTTGATTCTTTGCATTACATGCGAGACTATCCGTCTTGAATTATGTGTCCGTGGCATATGAATGAGTTCTGAACTGTTGAAACTTCTCTTCAAGATCTTTATGTTTTTTAAATAACTTGCAAAAGCAGACAATTCTTCAAGTTTCAAAACCATTTTTTAAAACTTATAATTCAAATTTGTAAAGATTATTTGTTTATAATTATTTAATTCTAAATTTTACATTAATTAATGCATATCCTTTATATACTAAAGCGGAGTCACATTTCCAATAAAATTCTGCCACATAGATTATGTCTCAAATTAAAAAAAAAATATAAAACTTAAAGAAAAAACTGAAGTGATTAGTTTAGTGGTCTCAACGGTTCCAGCCACTATCTCCACTACATACATCAGCTCCCATATATCAACTTCTTATTTTTTTTTTTGTCATCCATATATCAACTTCTACAATCAATTTCTTTTATTCCATGAAACAGAACAGTCGATGCTTCATCTCTTTTTTCTCGAAGAAAAAATGAAACTTCAATCTGATGGAGCAGTAAAAAATTTGAAGATGTGGAAACAGTCATTGATTTTGGAAAAGATCAAGCGAAAGTTATAGATGGCTTTGGGAAATATTTCGGTATCAATTGGTTGGTGAGGAGAGACGAGAGTTCATATTTTGCTAAGAAAATGAGTGAGTGAATATATTTTTCTCTCAGCATAAATTATTTTTCATTGTGCAATTTAGAGTTTCTTTTGTAATTTCTTCTTTTTTTTGCAGAGGAATGGCTCTTCCTCAAACCAATGTGGGTCAACTAACATCGAAGGTAAAGAAACTGGAACACCATTTCATTTTTTCTATGTTAAAGAAAGGAACCGAAAAAGAGTGAGATGAAGAGATATGATTTCAGAATAAAATTAGGACGAAGATATATGACTAGAGAAGAAGAGTTCAAGGATAATAGTAGAAGAAAAGATGGACTTCCAATCTATCAAGAGACCCTCAACCCACATGTTTTGATTAAGGTCAGATGCAAAACCTTGGTTTTATATATTTTGTTTCCTTTTTTATTCTCTTTAGCCATCAAATAATTCTGAAAGATTTTAAGCTTGATAAATTATTAAATCTCAAATTTGTGCAGCTTCTAAACGAAAATTTTTCAATAGTATTTTATATAACTAATAAACATCATGGATAGTATATATAAGCATGTAAGAATATGCTTGAGACCATTCTGTATCTGCTAAAATAAAATAAGTAAATTATAAATCTGTTAATTTCTGTAATATTATCTTATATATTGGTCAACCAATTATAATACATAACTTATGCAATATTTCTTATAGTATGCATTTTACGTGTAGATATACTAAGATGTTATATTTTATCGAAAAAATTCTTCCAAATGTTAAAACTTAATTTAATATATAAAATAAATATACACTTTGTAGTCACACGATTAAGTTGAACTAAAAGCTTAATTAAGAAAAGAATATCCATGCATATCATGGGTGAAACATACTAGTATATTTAAAATCTATACAAAGAATTAAATGAACATACTATATATACTAAATTTGTAGTTAAATGAACATATCATATATATATATATATATAATATATGGATTACAGTTATGGAAACTTTTATTAAAAGGTTATGTCTACACATTTTAAATAAAGTTTTGTATGTACAGATTTCTAAGTATATTATTATATGTAAAAGTTAATAACATAAATTATGTAAATAAAAAAAACATAGAATTAAATTTTAAATATAAATTATACTATTTTGTGTTTTATGTTTTTATTGTAAAATAATCTTATGTATATTTGGTAATGATATTTTATATTTTATTATTTCCAGAATACATTTTCTCTTCTTAACAAATATTTTAATTTTATTATTTTAAAAGTAAAAATCAAAAAGTAAATATCAAAATCTAAAATTCAAAAACTAAAATTCAAAAACCAAAATTAGAAACTAGGAAAACAGTCATGATTTTAGATAACAATTTATTTTGACGGATTTTCATTCATTTTTTCGTCAACCGCTTTCACCAAAAAACTCAATATATTAGTACATTTGGTAACGGTTACAAAAAGCCCAATTTAACAATAAAAATTTAAATTAAAAGCTAAATAAAATATGCGATTTGTCGCTTGATGGAAATCCACTTTTCACGAATTGAGCTTAAGTCGAACACGCGTTATAACACACGGCTTTTACGCTTTGGGCGGTAATCACAGTCGATGTAAGGTTTCAGACCTATCTCCGGCACCAAAATTAGACAACTACTCTTTTATCTTTTTCTTCTCCTTTCTAGGATCTTCTTTTTCATGAAGAGGAACACGACGATTTCTCTGATAAGCTATGACACATAGAACTTTGATTCCGTCTTGCTCATGATTGACAGATTAAGCTAATACAATATTACCCCATAACATTGAAGAGATCCATCAACTGGATGAACTATAATCAAAGTTTAAATAAATAAAAAATATAGAAAAATATTTTCCATATACGATAAAAATCGATAATTTATTGATATTTAATTTTATGTCAATTTAAACAATAAATGAGTTAAACATCAACTAGGATTGAAAACTCAATATATTAGTACATTTAGTGACAGTTACAAAAAGCTTAATTTAACAATAAAATATTAAAATTTAAAGCTAAACAAAAGAGGAGGTTCGTTGCTTGGTGGAAATCCACTTTTCATTAATGGAGCTTAAGTCGAACACGCGTCATAATACACGTCTTTCACGCCTTAGAAGGCGATCTCAGTCGATGTAAGTTTCAGACCTATCTCCGGCACCAAATTGGACAACTACTCTTTTATATTTCTCTTCTATTTTCTAGGATCTTCTTTTTTGTGATGAGGTACGCACCGATTTCTCTAACAAATTATGACACACTGAACTTTGATTCCGTCTTGCTCATGATTTACATATGAAGCTAATACAATATTATCCAATAACATTGAAGACATCCATCAACTAGATGAACCATAATCAAAGTTTAAATAAATAAAAAATATAGAAAACTATCATCCATATACGATAAAAATCGACAATTTATTGATATTCAATTTTATGTCAATTTAAACAAAAAATGAGTTAAACATCAACAAGGATTGAAAACTCAATATATTAGTGACAATTACAAAAAGTCCAATTTAACAATAAAACATTCAAATTTAAAGCTAAACAAAATATGCGGTTTGTTCCTGGCAATCCACTTTTCACTAATGGAGCTTAAGTCGAACACGCGTCATAATGCACGTCTTTCACGTCTTAGGCGGAGATCTCAGTCGATGTAAGGTTTTTGACCTATCTCCGGCACCAAATTGGACAACTACTCTTTTATCTTACTCTTTTCTTTTCTAGGATCTTCTTTTTGTGATGAGGTACGCTCCGATTTCTCTAACAAGCTATGACACAGTGAACTTTGATTCCGTCTTACTCATGATTGACATATTAAGATAATAAAGTATTATCCCATAATATTGAAGAGATCTATCAACTGGATGATCCATAATCAAAATTTAAATAAATAAAAAATATAGAAAACTATCTTCCATATAAGATAAAAAAGACAATTTATTGATATTCAATTTATGTCTACTTAAAACATAAAAATGAGTTAAACATCAACTAGGATTGGAAATTCAATATATTAATACATTTAGTGACAGTTACAAAAAACTTAATTTAACAATAAAACAATAAAATTTAAAGCTAAACAAAACAAGTTGTTTGTTCTTTGCTGGCAATCCACTTTTCACTAATGAAACTTAAGTCGACCACGCGTCATAATACACGTATTTCACGCCTTAAGCGGTAATCTTAATCGATGTAAGGTTTCGACCTATCATCGGCACCAAATTGAACCACTACTCTTTTATCTTTCTCTTCTCTTTTCTAGGATCTTTTTTTATGATAAAGTACTTGCTGATTTCTCTAACAAGTTATGAAACAGTGAACTTTGATTCCGTCTTGATCATGATTGACAGATTGCGATAATTCAGTATTATCCCACAATATTGAAGAGATCCATCAACTGGATGAACCATAATCAAAGTTTAAATAAATAAAAAAATATAGAAAACTATCTTCCATATACGATAAAAATCGACAATTTATTGATATTCAAATTTATGTCTATTTAAAACAAAATATGAGTTAACATCAATTAGGATTGGAAACTCAATATATTAGTACATTTAGTGACAGTTACAAAAATTCCATTTTAACAATAAAATTTAAGAATAAACAAACAGGCGGTTTGTTGCTTGGTGGCAATCCACTTTTCACTAATGGAACTTAAGTCAAACACGCGTCATAATACACGTATTTCACTCCTTAGACGGCAATCTCAATCGATGTAAGTTTTCAGACCTATCTCCGGCACCAAATTGGACAACTACTCTTTTATCTTTCTCTTCTCTTTTCTAGGATCTTCTTTTTTATGATAAGGTACGCGCCGATTTCTCTAACAAGTTATGATACAATGAACTTTGATCCCGTCTTGCTCATGATTGACAGATTAAGCTAATAAAGTATTATCCGTAACATTGAAGAGATCCATCAACTTAATCAAAATTTAAATAAATAAAAAATATAGAAAACTATCTACAATATACGATAAAAATCGACAATTTATTGATATTCAAATTTATATCTATTTAAAACAAAAAATGAGTTAAACATCAACTAAGATTGGAAACTCAATATATTAGTGCATTTAGTGACAATTACAAAAAGCCCAATTTAACAATAAAATATTAAAATTTAAAGCTAAACAAAACATGCGGTTTATTTCTTGGTGGCAGTCCACTTTTTACTAATGGGGCTTAAGTCGAACACGCGTCATAATACACGTCTTTAACGCCTTAGGCGGCAATCTCAGTCGATATAAGGTTTCAGACCTATCTCCAGCACCAAATTAGACAACTACTCTTTTATCTTTCTCTTCTCTTTTCTAGGATCTTCTTTGTTATGATAAGGTACGCGCCGATTTCTCTAACAAGCTATGACACAGTGAACTTTGATTCCGTCTTGCTCATGACTGACATATTAAGCTAATACAATATTATCCCATAACATTGAAGAGATCCATCAACTAGATGAACCATAATTAAAATAAATAAAAATATAGAAAACTATCTTCCATATACAATGAAAATCGACAATTTAATGATATTCAATTTTATGTCTATTTAAAACAAAAAATGAGTTAAACATCAACTAAGATTATAAACTCAATATATTAGTACATTTAGTGACAGTTACAAAAGCCTAATTTAACAATAAAATATTAAAATTTAAAGCTAAATAAAAGAGGCGGTTTATTGCTTGGTGGCAATCCACTTTTCACTAATGGAGCTTAAGTCGAACACGCGTCATAATACACGTCTTTCACGCTTTATGCGGCGATCTTAGTCGATGTAAGGTTTCAGACCTATCTCCGGCACCAAATTGGACAACTACTCTTTTATCTTTCTCTTCTCTTTTTAAGATCTTTATTTTTATGATGAGGTACGCGCTGTTTTCTCTAACAAGCTATGACACAGTGAACTTTGATTCTGTCTTACTTATGATTGACAGATTAAACTAATACAATATTATCCAATAACATTGAAGAAATTCATCAACTGGATGAACCATAATCAAAGTTTAAATAAAAAATATAGAAAACAACATTCCATATACGATAAAAATCGACAATTAATTGATATTCAATTTTATGTCTATTTAAAACAAGAATGAGTTAAACATCAATTAGGGTTGAAAACTCAATATATTAGTACATTTAGTGATAATTACAAAAGCTCAACTTAACAATAAAACATTAAAATTTAAAGCTAAACAAAAGAAACGGTTTATTACTTGGTGGCAATCCACTTTTCACTAATGGAGTTTAAGTCAAACACACGTCATAATACACGTATTTCACGCCTTAGGCGGCAATCTCAGTCAATATAAGGTTTCAGACCTATCTCTGGCACCAAAATGGACAACTACTCTTTTATCTTTCTTTTTTCTTTTCTAGGATTTTCTTTTTTTTTGTGATGAGGTACGCGCCGATTTCTCTAATAAGCTATGACACACTGAACTTTGATTCCGTCTTGCTCATGATTGACATATTAAGCTAATAAAGTATTATCCCATAACATTGAAGAGATCCATCAATTGGATGATCCATAATCAAAGTTTAAATAAATAAAAAATATAGAAAGTATCTACTATATACGATGAAAATCGACAATTTATTGATATTCAGTTTTATGTCTATTTAAGACAAAAATGAGTTAAACATCAACTAGGATTGGAAACTCAATATATTAGTACATTTAGTGACAGTTACATAAGCTTAATTTAATAATAAAAAATAAAATTTAAAGCTAAACAAAACAAACGGTTTGTTCTTTGGTGGCAATCCACTTTTCACTAATGGAGGGCCGGGCTTGACAATTTCTGGCCCATAAGCAAACAAAAATATTTTGGTCCATAATGTAACTAAACAAGAAAAATATTAAAAGTAACACCCACGATCGTCGAACCCAGAATCTAGAGTTATCTTATTCCTACTCTTTACCAACAGAACTACTGAAGAACTTCAGTAACATTTGACCCATAAAATAAATATCACTTTATCGGCCCTGAAGCCAATGCTTGGTCTGCTTGGTATCAAGCACAGCCCTGTAAGGAGCTTAAGTCGAACACGCGTCATAATACATGTATTTCACGCCTTAGGCGGCAATCTTAGTCGACGTAATGTTTCGACCAATCTTCGGCACCAAATTGGACAACTACTCTTTTATCTTTTTCTTCTCTTTTGTAGGATCTTCTTTTTTTTTATGATGAGGTACGCGACGATTTCTCTAACAAGCTATGACACAGTGAATTTTGATTTCGTTTTGCTCATGATTGACAGATTAAGCTAGTACAATATTATCCCATAACATTGAAGAGATCCATCAACTAGATGAACCATAATTAAAGTTTAAATAAATACAAATATAGAAAACTATCTTCCATATACGATAAAAATCGACAATTTAATGATATTCAATTTTATGTCTATTTAAAACAAAAAATGAGTTAAACATCAACTAAGATTATAAACTCAATATATTAGTACATTTAGTGATAGTTACAAAAACCTAATTTAACAATAAAATATTAAAATTTAAAGCTAAACAAAAGAGGCGGTTTATTGCTTGGTGGCAATCCACTTTTCACTAATGGAGCTTAAGTCGAACACGCGTCATAATACACGTCTTTCACGCTTTAGGCGGCGATCTTAGTCGGTGTAAGGTTTCAGACCTATCTCCGGCACCAAATTGGACAACTACTCTTTTATCTTTCTCTTCTATTTTTAGGATCTTTATTTTTATGATGAGGTATGCGCTGTTTTCTCTAACAAGCTATGACACAGTGAACTTTGATTCTGTCTTGCTTATGATTGACAGATTAAGCTAATACAATATTATCCAATAACATTGAAGAAATTCTTCAACTGGATGAACCATAATCAAAGTTTAAATAAATAAAAATTATAGAAAACAACATTCCATATACGATAAAAATCGACAATTAATTGGTATTCAATTTTATGTCTATTTAAAACAAGAATGAGTTAAACATCAATTAGGGTTGAAAACTCAATATATTAGTACATTTAGTGATAATTACAAAAGCTCAACTTAACAATAAAACATTAAAATTTAAAGCTAAACAAAAGAAACGGTTTATTACTTGGTGGCAATCCACTTTTCACTAATGGAGTTTAAGTCAAACACACGTCATAATACACGTATTTCACGCCTTAGGCGGCAATCTCAGTCGATATAAGGTTTCAGACCTATCTCTGGCACCAAAATGGATAACTACTCTTTTATCTTTCTCTTTTCTTTTCTAGGATTTTCTGTTTTTGTGATGAGGTACGCGCCGATTTCTCTAATAAGCTATGACACAGTGAACTTTGATTCCGTCTTGCTCATGATTGACAGATTAAGCTAATAAAGTATTATCCCATAACATTGAAGAGATCCATCAATTGGATGATCCATAATCAAAGTTTAAATAAATAAAAAATATAGAAAAGTATCTTCCATATACGATGAAAATCGACAATTTATTGATATTCAGTTTTATATCTATTTAAGACAAAAAATGAGTTAAACATCAACTAATATTGGAAACTCAATATATTAGTATATTTAGTGACAGTTACAGAAGCTTAATTTAATAATAAAAATAAAATTTAAAGCTAAACAAAACAGGCGGTTTGTTCTTTGGTGGCAATCCACTTTTCACTAATGGAGGACCGGGCCTCACAATTTCTGGCCCATAAGGAAACAAAAATATTTTGGCCCATAATATAACTAAACAAGAAAAATATTAAAAGTAACACTCACGATAGTCGAACCCAAAACCTCAAGTTATCTTATTCCTACTCTTTACCAATAGAACTACTAAAGAACTTATCTAACATTTGGCCCATAAAATAAATATCACTTTATCGGCCCTGAAGCCAATGCTTGATCTGCTTGGTATCAAGCACGGCCCTGTGGAGCTTAAGTCGAACACGCGTCATAATACATGTATTTCACGCCTTAAGCGGCAATCTTAGTCGACGTAATGTTTCGACCGATCTTCGGCACCAAATTGGATAACTACTCTTTTATCTTTCTCTTCTCTTTTGTAGGATCTTCTTTTTTTATGATGAGGTACGCGACGATTTCTCTAACAAGCTATGATACAGTGAACTTTGATTTCGTCTTGCTCATGATTGACAGATTAAGCTAATACAGGGTCCGATTGGTACAGACTTTTGCTTTAGGTTGTTGCTGTAGAGATTTTGGTTGTTAAATCTGTTTGTATTATTCAAATTTTTAAAAAAGATAAAATTAATTATCAAAAACATAAAAACAATAAATAATGTTTTAAGATTTTCATTATAAATATAAAATTATTCCAATAATAAAGAAAATATATATATGAAATCAAAAGTTATACAATATGGATCTCAAAATAACAAGAAAAAAAAACGAAGATTAATTTATCAAAAAAAGTTAATAATAAAATTAATATAAAGTAGAAGAAGTATTTTAGTTATTATAGAGAAGAGAAAAAGTACCTTTTCCATTAAAAATAAAAGAAAAACCCACCTTTTGTTTGTAAAGCCACATGAATGAAGCTGTATACATTTTCTTGAAAAAGAGGAGACAGAAACAAAAAATGGCTTTGGGAACTTTAGAATCCTTACGATTAAAAAAGCATGATTGGTGAAAAATAGACTTTAGGAACTTTAGATTTAAGTCAAAGCCTTCAAAGCCAAACTCCAATCGGACCCACATTATTATTCTATAACATTGAAGAGATCCATTAACTCGATGAACCATAATCAAAGTTTAAATAAATAAAAAATTTAGAAAACTATCTTCCATATACGATAAAAAATCGACAATTTATTGATATTCAATTTTATGCCTATTTAAAACAAAAAATGAGTTAAACTTCAACTAAGATTATAAACTCAAAATATTAGTACATTTAGTGACATTTACAAAAAGTCTAATTTAACAATAAAACATTAAATTTAAAGCTAAACAAAAGAGTCGGTTTGTTGCTTGGTGGCATACCACTTTTCACTAATGGAGCTTAAGTCGAACACGCGTCATAATACACGTCTTTCACGCTTTAGGCGGCGATCTCAGTCGATGTAATGTTTCAGACCTATCTCCGGCACAAAATTGGACAACTACTCTTTTATCATTCTCTTCTCTTTTTTAGGATCTTTTTTTTATGATAAGGTACGTGCTGTTTTCTCTAACAAACTATGATACATTGAACTTTGATTCTGTCTTGCTCATGATTGAAAGATTAAACTAATACAATATTATCCAATAATATTGAATAGATCCATCAACTGGATGAACCATAATCAAAGTTTAAATAAATAAAAAATATAGGAAACTATCTTCCATATACGATAAAAATCCTGCAATTTATTGATATTCAATTTTATGTCTATTTTTTAAAAATGAGTTAAACATCAAATAAGATTATAAACTCAATATATTAGTACATTTAGTAGTGACAGTTACAAAAATCATAATTTAACAATAAAAATTAAAATTTAAAGCTAAACAAAAGAGTCTGTTTGTTGCTTGGTGGCAATCCACTTTTCACTAGTGGAGCTTAAGTCGAACAAGCGTCATAATACACGTCTTTCACGCTTTATGCGGCGATCTCTGTCAATGTAATGTTTCAGACCTATCTCCGGCACCAAATTGGACAACTACTCTTTTATCTTTCTCTTCTCTTTTTAGGATCTTTTTTTTATGATGATGTACGCGCTGTTTTCTCTAACAAGCTATGACACAATAAACTTTGATTCTATCTTGCTCATGATTGACATATTAAGCTAATACAGTATTATCTAATAACATTGAAAAGATCCATCAACTCGATGAACCATAATCAAAGTTTAAATAAATAAAAAATATAGAAAACTATCTTCCATATACGATAAAAATCCTGTAATTTATTAATATTCAATTTTATGTCTATTTAAAACAAAAAGGAGTTAAACATCAATTAGGATTGGAAACTTAATATATTAGTACATTTAGTGACAATTACAAAAAGCCCAATTTAACAATAAAACATTAAAAATTAAAGCTAAACAAAACAAGCGGTTTGTTATTTAGTGGCAATCCACTTTTCACTAATGGAACTTAAGTCGAACACGCGTCATAATACACGTCTTTCACGCCTTAGGCGGCAATCTCAGTTGATGTAAGGTTTCAGACCTATCTCCAGCACCAAATTGGACAACTACTCTTTTATCTTTCTCTTTTCTTTTCTAGGAACTTCTTTTTTTTATGTTGAGGTACGCGCCGATTTCTCTAACAAGCTATGATACAGTGAACATTGAAGAGATCCATCAACTGGATGATCCATAATCAAAGTTTAAATAAATAAAAAAATATAGAAAACTATCTCCATATACGCTAAAATTCGACAATTTATTCATATTCAATTTTATGTCTATTTAAAACAAAAAAATGAGTTAAACATCAACTAGGATTGGAAACTCAATATATTTATAAGTTTAGTGACAGTTACAAAAAGCTTAATTTAACAATAAAATAATAAAATTTAAAGCTAAACAAAACAGGCGGTTTGTTCTTTGGTGGCAATCCACTTTTCACTAATGAAGCTTAAGTCGAACACGCGTCATAATACACATATTTCACTCCTTAGGCGGCAATCTTAGTCGATATAAGGTTTCGACCTATCTTCGGCACCAAATTGGACAACTACTCTTTTATCTTTCTCTTCTCTTTTGTAGGATCTTCTTTCTTTATGATGAGGTACGGGCCGATTTCTCTAACAAGCTATGACACAGTGAACTTTGATTTCATCTTGCTCATGATTGACAGATTAAGCTAATACATTATACAGTATTATCTCATAACATTGAAGAGATCTATTACTGGATGAACTATAATTAAAGTTTAAAGAAATAAAAATATAGAAGACTATATTCCATATACGATAAAAAATCGACAATTTATTGATATTCAATTTTATGTCTATTTAACACAAAAAATGAGTTAAACATCAATTAGGGTTGGAAACTCAATATATTAATACATTTAGTGACAGTTACAAAAAGCTCAATTCAACAATAAAACAATAAAATTTAAAGCTAAACAAAATAGACGGTTTATTACTTGGTGACAATCCACTTTTCACTAATGGAGCTTAAGTCAAACACACGTCATAATACACGTCTTTCACTCCTTAGGCGGCAATCTCAGTCGATATAAGGTTTCAGACCTATCTCCGGCATCAAATTAGACAACTTACTCT
>NC_079519.1:30397887-30424558 GCF_000801105.2 Raphanus sativus | reverse complement strand
TTTATCTTTCTCTTCTCTTTTCTAGGATCTTCTTTTTTATGATGAGGTACACGCCGATTTCTCTAACAAGCTATGACACAGTGAACTTTGATTCCGTCTTGTTGATAATTGACATATTTCAGACCTATCTCCGGCATCAAACGTTAGTTGTAATCTTCAAGTTATGGTAGTTGAATTAAAAGTTAAAACCATTAGAATCAGGACAAAACATTTAATTTATACTACTGTCTTTTGATATAGACTTTAATTTCTTCCGGTCCCAATAGATAGACTATTTTTAAATAACCGTTGGGAGGAGCAGCAGCCAGCAGAGTAACAACATCAGCAAACACCATTTACTTCTAACGGCTAGTTTCTTCTTCTTCTATATATACAGACCCAATCATTTATTCACAACAGACTCCAAATAAAACCACATCAGTCTCATCTTCTTCTGTCCTTGTCTCATACACAACTTAACTCTAATGGCTCAGAGAACTCTTGTTGAATCTTGCTGTCCATTATTCTCCTTACTCTTGTTGTTGTCTGCTGCTCATCTTGCCTACTGCGAGGAGATTCTGGTTGGAGGCAAACCCAGTGCTTGGAAAATCCCTTCTTCACCCTCTGATTCACTCAACAAATGGGCTGAGAGTTTGCGGTTTCATGTTGGAGACTCTCTCGGTGAGTTTTGCCAAAAAATGGTTTTAAAACTTCTCTGAACTCTTGTGACTGATTGTGTGTGTGTTTTATGCATTGGTGGTGGACAGTATGGAGGTACGATGGGGAAAAGGACTCGGTTTTGCAAGTGACGAAAGAGGCGTACATTAACTGCAACACCACAAATCCAGTAGCTAGTTACAGCAGTGGAGACACTAAGGTGAAGCTAGAGAGATCTGGACCTTTCTTCTTCATCAGCGGCTCTAAAAGCAACTGTGTCCAAGGCGAGAAGCTTCACATTGTTGTCATGTCATCTCGTGGTGGTGGTTTCTTCACTGGCTCTGCTCCTCCTTCTCCGGCACCTTCTCCTGCTCTTTTGGAAGCTCAAGCTGTCCCTCCTGCGACTGGGTCCGCTTCTTATTTGACCAGTCGAGTTGGGGTTTTAATGGGATTTGTTGGATTAGCAATCGTTTTGCTCTGAGCTTTTTTTTTACCTATATAGACTTTTGTCTAGATTCTTTTATCTGTGAGATTGTTTTTAAAATTCTTTTAGCTCTTCTGAATGAAATCAGTTACTAGACCCACACACAATGCAATATTAGTACATCAAACAGCATTCATCCCTAACTATCGTTTTATTACTTGGCCAAGAGAACATTACCACATGATATATATATATATTATATCAAACAGCATCAATCCCTAACTATCCTTCTTCTGGCTGAACAGATTGTTTCTCATCATCTGCTTGGTACTTCCTCTTTTTCGCAGTTGTTTCTGAATAGGTGGTCATCCTTGATTTCTCTCCTTTACTGAGGTCTTTAATGTTTTGCTTTTGGGCTACATTCGTTTTTTACCAACGAATTGTTAGAGAAACATGGAAATGTAAAAAGGAAAAGAAGGCAAAGGTAGGAGCAAAAAAACTGTATAAAAATGCTTACTAGATGAAAGATCAGGCAGAGAGTGTTCGATGAAACGTGTTGCTGCCTGACGGTTTAAGACTGTAGTCGGACGCAATGGTTATATGATTAAGAGAGATCGTCTAGTGAATAAGACACTGAAAGTTACAATCAACACTTCTAACTCAAGGAAACTAACAAGCACAGAACTGGATACATAATCGGATAATCCCCTAAAATGAATGCAACAAAACTCCAATGGAAAAGAGAAAGAAAAAATTGTGTTTGTCCACACAATACAAAACAAAAACCACATATTCAAACTGAAACAAATGGTTTCCTAACGAAGCGAAACAAAAAGTTTCAAAAAAAAAAAAAAACTAACTCAAAATACTCAAAACCCTCTCAAATTCAACAGTCACATCACAAGTAAAAAGTTTCGATCTTTTTACCATTTCTTCGATCCATACACCGCTGTAACTTCTCTCTGTACACGTTTAGCCTCTCCTGAAAAAAAAAAAAACAATACTACCAATCAACAAACAAACACAGCCAAAAAAAAAAGATGCCTTTTTGATTTGCATTTGCAAACGCTTAGCCAAAGAAACTGACTTTTATACATACAATTTCAGATTTAACTCGATGATCATCAGGGTTCACACCACTACACCTTAGCCTCACTGTAAACAAACCCACAACACAGTCTCAAAATGAGCAAACTTTACAGCTTAGTAAGAAGAATAAGGAAGTGGGTTACGAGTGAACATCGTTGTGGTGGCTTCGGCGAGCAAGTACATAGTCTTAGCCCTCTGCAGTGGCTGCATTTGGGCAAGAGCCTCTGGTTTAGCTAAAGACATCATCTCCTCGAGCTGCGGTTTCAGTTCCTGGAGTTGGGCTAGTGTTTGTTTTACAGCCTCCATAGCTGACTCCGGGACAACTCCTGCGGCGGCGGTGCTGCTACTTTCTCCTTCACCTCCTTCCATCTTTAGTCAAGCGGAGAGAGTGACGTCAGCAATTATCAAAGATGCTGTTAAAAAGTCAGTCGAATTTGGGCCGTTAAAGGGCCAAACCGAAACTCAGGGTTTAAGGCCATTGCGTTATCTTTTTCTTCCTCTTGGGCAATAGCGTATTCAATTAATATTTTAGTTTTGATTAAAATTTTTTTATAATTTTTATATATAAATATTTTATAATCTCATATAAAACTATAGGAGTTGTATTTGTTTTTTAGTAAAAAAATTACATAACACATTTTAAAATCACGAAGGATCTACTAATTAATTGAAACAATAGATTTTAAAATATGTTTTAAATTATTAATAAAATTACATTTAATTTAACAAACATTAATATTTATTTTGAATAAAGGATATATGTGGAAAATAATCTATATTATCTCAATAGCAAAAAAAAAATCGGTATTTTACCATTTTAGATCAACAAAAATGCAAAGAAAATTGAGATAGCAAATTGGGTTTCAATCATAGCATATATTATTATATTCATAAACTCTAAAATATTTTAAATTACATACTTTTTAAAAATAATGTTTTGTCGGAAAGATAATTACTCTAATTGTAATGTGATTAATTAAAATTTCTTCCGATAATAATAACTTAAAAATTGATTGATCCTAATTTTTATTTACCTTGGTCTCTCGCTTTGTCCTTGTGAGCTTCACGTGGTGTGTGTTTCTCCTGGAGCCCTAGGTTCCCCGATCATCTCTGCGATTCTCCCCCAAACCCTAGAGCTCCGATTAATCAGAATCCCTAATCTGAAGAGATGAGCTCCTTCTCGATCACCCGAAAGAAAACGCCGTTCCAGAAACACAAGGAAGAAGAAGAAGCGAGGAAGAAGGTTCGTCCGTCAATTCCCCCCTTTCGTCGCAATTTTTTTATTATTTTAGTTTCGATGAGTAGTAAGTAGATTCGATTTGATAATCGATTGATCCAATTCTTAAACGCAGAAAGCTGAGGATGAGACGGCTCGTCTCTATCAGGAGTTCGTGGAGTCGTTCCAAGGGGAGAGTGGAACCAAGACCTTTGTTCGAGGTGGCACTATTAACCCCGGCGAGAAACCTAAAGTTGATTCCGAAGGTAAAAATAAAAAGGCTACGGCTTTTAACTCGTTTGTTAGATTGATTCGTTTCGTTTGCGTGCTTCTTTTTTTGATGGTGTCAAAATGGTAGAAAACAACGTTTTTTGTTTATATTGAGAACAATACATTAATAAGAGTATGGACCTTTTTTTTCTATGCGTTCGCGGATGGCAGGTGAAAAGTCCAAAGATGGGGGTTCGGTTTCAAAGAAGGGAAGTAGGTAAAGTGATTGCTTTTGATTGATTGATCAACCTTCCAATGCAAAGCCATGATAAGCAAAACGAGTTTTTAACATCGTTTGAACTTTCTGATGAGTGTTTCTTACAATGCTCGAGTAGAATACTATCTGTCATGTGTTAATGTCATCTGTGTATTGCTTAGTAGCTGAGGTCTTAGGAATAATGTTCTTGGGTATTGCATGATAAGAAAAAATGAAATTTTTGTGCGTGTTCTTGTGATATAGTATATTATCTCCCGCTTAATTTATGCAGGTATGTTCCCTCTTTTCTTCCTCCACCAATGGCATCCAAGAGTAAAGAAACAGAGAGGAAGGTCAGTAGCAAGACTCTTTTTGACTGTCTTTCTTATTAATCGGGTTTTTGTGCTTTGAAGCAGCAATGTGTTTGTTGTCATTTTATTTATTTTTGATATCTGTAGAGGGAGGAAGAGAGACCGAAGGAGAGAGAAAAAGGAAAGACTCGAAATATAGATAATTTTATGGAGGAGTTAAAGCGTGAACAAGAATTGAGGGAAAGAAGAAACCAGGATCGTGACCGTCAGGGCGATAGCTCGGTTAGTACTCTTTTCATCTGTTTTCTGCTTTCAGGCTAACCCTGAACTGTTTTTTTTTTTTGGAGATATGTCCTGCATTTTGTACTTAACTCTTATTCTATCTTCAGCCTTCTAGCCGCTTTGATGAGCTACCTGATGAATTTGATCCAACTGGAAGGCTAGGATCGTTTGATGATGGTGACCCACAAACGACGAATTTGTATGTTGGGAATCTATCCCCAAAGGTATCTTTAAATCTTACGTGAATTTATGTACTGTTTTTATGTTTTCTAACATGCGTCCTAGACTTATATGTGGTCTTTATGCTCAAATAGGTTGATGAAAACTTTCTTTTGCGCACGTTTGGAAGATTTGGTCCCATAGCCAGTGTCAAGATTATGTGGCCAAGAACAGATGAGGAGAAGAGGCGACAAAGAAACTGTGGATTTGTTTCCTTCATGCATAGAGCTGATGGACAAGCTGCAAAAGATGAAATGCAAGGTTAGCTAGCCTTCTTCTCTCTAAAACTATCTTTTGTAGCGTGGCCTAAAGATCAATTGCTAGGTAGGGGCAACATGTGTTATGTATGATAGAAAAGCTTAAAATAAATAATTGTACAAGAAACGTATCTAGGTTCTATGCTTTTTTTAATAGCATATTTTGACTACTTTAATTCAAAAACATTTGATTGGTTTTATAAGTGCAAATTCTACGTCATTGTGTAACTAAAATTCAATACAAGGCATGCATTGCCATTCAGTTTTAGTCATTATTACTACCTAGCTTTGTTTTGGCTTTTCTTTCTTCATTGATGAGAGTTCTTTATTGTTACTGCTTTGTCTTTTCTTTCTTGATATACAACTTACCCACTGGTTAGTCAATGTTGTAAACTAATGGTTCTTCTGTCAATTATTACTAGTTATGGTCGACTGGTTTTGTATTAACTGAATATCCTGATTGCATCTGACCATTTATAGAAACTTACGAAGGAGATACTAATTTTGCAGGGATCATCGTGTACGATTATGAACTGAAGATTGGTTGGGGTAAAGCGGTTTCTCTACCATCACAAGCATTACCCGCTCCACCACCTGGACATATGGCTATTCGTAGTAAGGAGGTCTGTGTTGCATCATGTGCTACTCTTTGAGATATATTTCTTCTGTAGTCCTATATACTAACCTATGAATGGGTTTGATTCCTGCTTGTGATTCGTATTTTGCCATACTGTCAGTTTCATATCTATCAGTTGTCACTCTAATATTTCATATATTTTAATTTGGCAGGGCTGCAACTTGATTTTTTCTGGTCAATCGGGTCCACCAATAATAACTTCTGTTCCAACTCAAAATTCTGAGCTGGTATGTAAACTTGATTCTTCTTTAGAACTTTTATATGATATTCGAGGAGGGCTTGAATTACTTTATGGTCAAAATAAAAAATACTGTGTTGAACTCTCGGAATTGATGTTCTCTATTTCCCAAGTGACGTAGAACAAAAATAGAACGAGAGACCAAACTAGGGTTCAATTCTAGTACAGCCTCTACCCTCTCAAATCTCCAAAAGACCCCTAAACCAGTCCCCAAATACTCGACATTTCTCATTACTTGGTGCCTCTCTTACTTATAGTGATCCTGGTTTGGCTAATTTACTGATGTAGCATCTGTAATTAAAGGCATTCTTACAAGCTACCTTCTTTAATGATCTTATTCCAAATGTACATATCTTGCATGTAATTCCTTTCACAGGTTCTTACCCCCAATGTTCCGGACATCACTGTTGTTACTCCTGAGAACGAGCACCTCAGACATGTGATTGATACAATGGCTCTCTATGTTCTTGATGGTGAATGTGCGTTTGAACAAGCTATCATGGAGAGGGGCCGCGGGAATCCACTGTTTAGTTTCTTGTTTGAGCTGGGATCAAAGGAGCATACTTACTACGTCTGGAGACTCTATTCCTTTGCTCAGGTACATTTTAAATGCTTTATAGCTGAGTATATCTTAGATTACCCTTGAGCTTTACATTGTCGTAAGCTGATGAATGTGTTTGCAATGTTTAGGGTGATACACTTCAAAGGTGGAGAACCGAGCCGTATATCATGATAACTGGTAGTGGAAGGTATTAAAGTCTGCCAACTGTGAAACTGATTCTAGTATTCGGTCAGGTTTAACTTTGCACTTCTATTGATTTAACACTGTCTTTTGCTCTTATTGCAGATGGATACCACCACCACTGCCTGTAAATAAAAGCCTGGAGCATGACAAAGAGTCAGCAAGCACATATGCAGCCGGAAGAAGCAGGGTAATCTTCATGCAGTGTGACTTCTGATTTCTTTCTCATTTTTTCTTATATAGTATATAAACGGGATACCTTACACTGGTGAATCTTACAGCGTGCGGAAGTTGAGAGGCCTCTGACCGATCCTCAAAGGGATGACTTCGAGGACATGTTGCGTGCTCTAACTCTAGAAAGGAGTCAAATAAAAGAAGCTATGGGCTTCGCTTTAGATAATGCAGATGCAGCCGGAGAGGTATTATTTATTCTGAATTCTGTTGGTAGATTTAGATTTACAGACATCATTTGCGCTTCATAGATATCCTTCAGAAGCTTCAGATATCTTACAATCCCTTAATTTGGCATTATACATCTAAAAAATGCATTATGCACATTGTTTTTTTTTTTTGCGAGATATCTCATAGAATCTCTGAGCATGATCATCATTAGTAATTAGGTATATTCAGACAAAAACTGTTTACTTATATGTATTTTATTCCGCAGGTTGTGGAAGTTCTGACGGAGTCCCTGACCCTAGAGGAGACATCAATTCCAACTAAAGTTGCGAGACTCATGCTTGTGTCTGATATTCTTCATAATAGCAGCGCACCTGTTAAAAATGCATCTGCATACCGAACCAAGTTCGAAGCAACACTTCCCGATATAATGGAAAGCTTCAATGATCTGTACCGGAGCATAACTGGAAGAATTACTGCTGAGGCTCTAAAAGTAGTCTCAGAAAGAAAATTAATCTTCTATTGTTTTCTTTGCCTTATGATTTCTGGTGTAAACTCATTCGGACCTTTTGCAGGAACGTGTTCTCAAAGTTCTGCAAGTATGGGCGGATTGGTTTCTCTTTTCAGATGCATACATAAATGGACTACGTACAACATTTCATCGTTCGGGAATCTCGGGCGTTACCTTATTTCATTCTATCTGCGGTGATGCACCTGAGATAGAGAAGAAAGGTTATAACATTAACAATATCAGCGATACTGGCTATCCAGATACTGCACTGGCAATCGGCAAAGAGGGAGCAAGGCAAGAGCTGATGGATTTACCAATTTCTGAGCTTGAAAGACGCTGCCGACACAATGGGCTGTCTCTTGTAGGGGGCAGAGTAGTGATGGTTGCTCGGCTACTAAGCCTTGAAGACACAGAGAAACAACGTGGATATGAAGCAGTGGATGAAATTTCAAAGTATCCGCAGCAAGACCATTCGACTTGGGACGAAGTAAGGAATGAGCCTGAGGTTGAATTGAAAGAGCCTATGAATCTGGCCACGACAATACCAATCCCTCAGCCTGAGCTGAAAACCTTCGTGGGAAAGGAGAAGAGCGACCTCATGTTGACAGCTTCAAAATGGGCTAAAGAGGATGACGATGCTGACGATGAACCAAAGAAGAGCTACTCTCCGGGAAGCGGCAATACTGGTGGGGTAACTTTTAAGGCCGATGACGAGGATCTCAAGAGTAATGACCGTGTTCGTACCCAACCTGACAATGGAATGGACGAGGAACAAAGGTTTGATCACTTACTTGCATTATTGCTTCGAAACTAAGTAGGCTACTCCCTTACTCTGTTTTTTTTTTTGTAATGCAGACAAAAGAGGAGACGCATAGAAGTTGCGTTGATAGAGTATCGTGAAACTCTCGAGGAACAGGGGATGAAAAACTCCGAGGAGATAGAGAAAAAAGTAGAAATCAAACGAAAGAGGCTTGAAGTTGATTATGGCTTAACAGGATCTAACGAGGGCAATAGAAATCGTAAGTTATACTTTACACCTTACACTTACTCTTCTGTTTTGAAAAAAAATGTTATTAAATTGTTCAATGTGTTCGATTTGATGCAACTTACGTATTATAATTTGAGTTTGGTGTAGCCCATGACATGGCCATGTTCAATGTCATGTTCGTTCCTCATGCAGATTTTAACAGTGCTTTTAACTGCAGAAAAATCAATAGTAGAGAGGAAGGAGAGGCCCGAAGATTCTCGAGAATCTTCTAAGAAGCGACAGCGTGGGGAAAACCAGAGCCAAAGTCCACCAAAGAAATCATCGACCAGGGAGAGAGATCATGACTTGGACCGAGACAGGGACAGAGGGAGAGTCAGAGACAGAGACAGAGATAGGCAACATGATTTGAACAGGGATCGACGTGAAAAGAGTTCAAGCCACGAGCGAGACGATCATAGTACAAGCAGAGAAAGAGACAGGGAGTGGCGCAGACGAGGCATGAGATGATTATTGTTCCTTGAGCTCATGGTTTGTTCTCTGATTCTCTTGTTCTCTGCATTACTGGAAAAAAGTTTCCTATGATAAGATTTCAATGTTTTTGTGTTTCTAAACCCAAGAAGATATGTAAAACTCATTTTCAGACACAGCTTGTAGTAGTGTATTCCAGTCCCAGTTTCTAAGCTTTGTCACTCATTGTTTCTTCTGCAGTTATAAATATTTTGGAAACACATTCATTTTCCACGGTTAAATTAGTCATATGAATCGTCTAATAAGATTTAACATCCCAACCCAATGCAAACATAACTGATCTCAACTTAGAGAGTTTGGTCAGGATGAGCAGAAGCCTGAGGTTCAGACTTATACTTTAGATATTGTTTCTGCACTGTCTACACTTTTTTGTCCACAAAACTACCTCATACTTGTTGGATCTTTTTCTTCAAGTTGCTACATCACAAGAAGCGAATGCATTGTTTTAAATTCTTGATCTACGTGTCACTCGCCTGGAGTCGTTGGTCTATTTGGAGTCTTTGATGGTAATATTCTTGACCAGTATGCATTAGGTTTGCTCTTAGGAAAGAGCAAATCTGAACCATCTTTCTTAATTGTGTTGTTGCAGGACATGGTGGAGCCAGAGCAGCTGAGTATGTGACGCGTCATTTTCTCAGCAATCTTATCACTCATCCCATGCTAATAGGTTTACTTACCATGTAAAAGGGCCTAAACGGGCTTAGCGTAATAATTTAATGTTTCTTCTACCCTTTACTAACTTGTAACATTTTGAAAAATTGCTGAACTAGTCAATCTTATTTTAGCATGGGATGTTACACTCTACCTCTATGATTGACATGTAATAGTTACATCTTGCATTTGGTGTTTTACTTCTAGATGCATGTAAGATTTGCAATTCCAAAATGCTCAAAATATAAAAACATTACATACGCAAAAACATGTTCAAAACCACATGATATATACAAAACAAGTTACATATAAACCACCACCCACGCTCTTCTCCTCCTCCTCTCTTCTCCATAACAACTAAGAACTCATCAACAAAAACAACAATTCTTAAATTTAAAAAGTTTTGTTAAGACCTTATTACTAAAAACGACACCAAACAACCATTTTAGATTCTCTCACAATCTCTAAAACGTTGGCACAAGTCCAAACCCGCTAAACAAACCACCATGACCAACAACAACATCGTTGCTCTCACTCGTATCCGTCCTCTTCGCAAACCTTCCTTTGATCCTTGGCCTCATCTCAGCATAAGCTTTCCTCGAAGCATACCTTATAGTCTTCTCAAACTTTCTGTTCTTCCTCTTCTCTCTGTACCTCATCACTCTCGCCTCTCTCTCCGCTGACGTCAGCGGAACAGCCCGCTGAGTTCCAGGATCGGTTCCAGTTCCACTGGTTGCAGGACCACCGTAAGGGTACGAAACGTCGGCCACAGAGCCGCCATCTGGCACCACTCCCACTTCCAACGACGATGATGATACCTGCAGTAGTAACGGGTTTGATTAAGACATATTATTGGATACTTAAACTAGGGTTACACATGGCCTTTAACGCTAAATATGATGACCTAATCATTAGTACTTATTAAATTAATACTTATTCAGTTTCAACAAGATGTATGTTTTATAATACTCACACATATTAAAGAAAAAACACTTTAAATTTTTTATCACGACTTTTAACCAATTAAAATTTAATAAACAGAATTATTTCTTTTAATTTACAATTTACTATATAAAAATATATTAAAATGTAAAAAATATACTTTTGAAATAATACTTTTTTACAACATGGATTATTTTGAAATCAACATCAAAGATCTAAGCTTTTATATTTGATTAAACATTTGTACAATCTAAGATTGAATAAACAATTAGTACTTTTTGAGTTCGTTGACTTGCTTTCCGACATAATCAATTAAACTAATCAGTTGACAAGAGAGCTTGTAATAAGTTCGGACAAAAGGTAACTTAGGCTTTGACCAAAAAAAAAGTAACTTACGCTGTGGCTGACGCAGTTGTGACCGTACGTAGTAAAGCTTTTGGATCCTCCGGTGAAATCCAATTCATAGCAGTTCTCGTTCACCGTCGGGACACGAACCGTCCGAGTCTCCACCGGAACCACACCGTCGGCGCCGGAGCTGTTCTGCTCCCGAGACTCCAGTTTCGGATCAACGGTCCCGTAATCCAGATCCAGATCCGGGAACAAGAACTGTTGACCCGTGTTCATCTCCGGGCTATCTCCCGGTACCGCCGGCGCCGCCGTCTTCGGATTCGGAAGCAGCCACGACGCCGCCTCCTCCTCCTCTTCCTCACGGCTAGCGTTACCGTCTAGATCGGCGAAGTAACAGTCGTTGAGGAAGTTGACGGCCGTGTGCTTGCCGGAGCCGTCGGTGCCGGAGACGGAATCGTAGAAAGGCGTCACGGGGACGCGCTCGTGACGGCGAGCCAGAGGGTTGGCGGAGTGGATATCTCGGTCGCACGTGACGCAGAGAGCTGCCGCGTCTGCCTTGCACGTGACGTGAGCCGGCGCCTGCTCGCACACTTCGCACATCCACACGCGTGCGTGTCTCGACGCTACCTTGTTCGCCGCGTGGACCTTTGAGTCGCAGCTGAGACATAGAAACGCTGCGTCTGGACGGCAGTATAGCGCCGCCGTCGCTGATTTGCACGAGTCGCAGAGCTTTGACGCCATCTCTCTATTTCTCTCTCTCTCTCTCTACTTCTCTCTCTCTGTATTTGTTACTCTCTCTTTGTGGTTGGTGTAGCTATGTCTTCACATGAGCTTGTCCATCAGTCTATCCATGTGGGCTCCATGAGTATCCATTCAGATCAAATAAGAACCGAACACGTGGCCAAATCTTAGCCAAACAAAATACATAGAGAGGAAAAAAAATACTTATCAAAAAAAGGAAGTTCTGACTATGTACAAACTGTAGGTTTTTGTAATCATGCGTTATCGTTTATCTACTTGACTACTTGTAATGATAGTTCTGCAGTGCCGACATTTGGCAACAGTTGTAGTATTTTATTTTGCGTAGCAAATTTGTCAAAGAGTTGTAAACTTTCACACAAAAGGTTATTTTGCTACTAAAACAAGATGAAAAAGAGTTTTGTTGAATAATTGTGAATAAAGCATGGGTTGATGCTTTCCACTTCGAGACTTAGGACCACCACGAGAAAGCAGCCATAAATGGAGACGATACCTGATATTGGGAGTTTTCAAGGCTCCCAAGTCAAATGATAGTATAAAAGATTGTCGAACCCACAGAGAACTAGAGATCTATAGCACTAAGAATACACAAACTCTCCTAATCTAAGCAAATGAGAAGATGATGATGATAACAAGCTAAGATCCTAGAAATATAAATAAGGTGATCTCAAATCCAAACTAGAAACAAATGCAAGAACTCAATCAAATGCTAAGGTGGACCCATGGGACTAGGGACTTGATCTTGGTTGACTAAGATCCAAACTAGAGTGGCAAGCTATCAATCAAACACTTTCCTTATGCCTAGACACAACACTAAACAAGCTCTATCCCTAGATGAATGTTCATTTGCTAAAGCAACTCAAGCATCAAATTCCTTTGGTTGAATGTTACTAAAGCAATCATTATGGACAAGTCTAATAGCAATCTTAACACCTTTAACAACAAATTCCTTTGGCAAAGTGTATTAAAAGCATTGAAGAGTTGGTTCAGACATTTCATCAAACACCTTCCGGGGATGAAATGTCTAGGGATCTATTTTAGTATGATCAAGACTAAAATAGCATTAAGAACCCTCAACAAGCAAAGAAAGAAATAGATCTAACACTAAACACTCTAGATCTTCACTTAGACACCTTAATCACCCTAACCCATGAATCCAAAAGGTGTCTACTCCCTAATCTCCATGATAAACCTTAAATCTATGTGAGATTCAAGGCTAATCATGTTAATGATTAAGAGAAACAAGATTTAAGATGAAGCAATTCCTTAAAATGATTAAAAGGTTCAAGCTTTTACAAAATGAGGCAAAGTCTAGAGAGAAAATGAGATACATTAGGGTTTTCAGGTCTAAAACTATTTATAAGAGATGCCAAAATCGACCTGGTTCAGTTGAATTAAACCGGGTCAAACCGGACTAAACCGGTCAACATTTGGAAATTGCTTCTTGTCATCTTCGCAGCGGCCTTGCTATCCCGCTGAGTCGTACCGCTCCGTTACTTTGTTCGTTGATGATGAATTTCCCGAGCGGGTTCATCACGTCGCTCCCAACACCCGCTTTGGGCTACGCTCAACTCCCAGCGACTACTCCTCCTCGCTGTGTAGACCCGTTGCAGATCTTCTTCTTCTTCGAGGTCTGAAATGGTGTCAAAACTCGTTGGATCTGCTGCTCCGTAATTGACAGCCACGGTTCAACCAGAATCCTCCGTCGAAGCTCTCCACTGTAGTCCACAACCGCACAAGCTCCAACCCTCATCGCAACTCCATAGCTGAGCCGTCTTCGTCTTGCTCGCGGTGGTGGTTGAGCTCGTATTCCGGCCATGAGCACCGGACTCGTTCTCTCCACTCGTCAATCTCTGTCTTGCTTGTATCAAGCTTCGGCGTAGGGATTCAGATCCGGCGAGGAGAAGCTCGTGAGCTCCAATGGCTGATTTTAGCATATTTGCATATCTGGCCCTTCAACTTCTGGTTCTTTTACACATCGGCCCCAATCTTTGTAAACTACAGAATCACCCAATCGAATCAACCCGTGTACTTCTGATTGTGACAATTTAGCCCAGGCGAATTTTATAAATTTGCAGAATGGTCCCCTGCCTCTTGATGGTTCTCAGACAGGCCACAAACTCTGTAATTTGCAAGTTTAACCTCCGAATTTGACCTGAAACTTCCAATTGGACACTCCAATCCCTATCATATGCAAATGAGCATGCAAATACAATTTAATGACCTAAATGCAACCTAGGATGATCATAATAATCTAAAATATGAATCTAAAAACCTATAAAAACATGAGATATCAACTCCCCCACACTAGCTCTTTACTTGTCCTCAAGTAATTTTTCAAAAACATTCAAGGGGAAGAAATTTGAAAGTGGGAGCTAATCACCAAAAGAAACTCTTCTAAGCCATCAACATGATATCCTTATATAATCATACCAAATAGCAAGAGCAAAAGCTTTTTCTAACTCTAACTTCTCAAGGCCTATCCTACCTCCTTTGATCTCTACACTCATCATCAAGAATCCACATACACACCAATCAACCAACTCTCACATTCATTAAGCAAAATCATAAGTGAATTCTTGCAAATGGTCAAATGGTCCAAATCATTTGGTTAGGTAAGGAAAGACTTTAGTGCAAAATGAAACAAGAGGTTTAAAATGATCTTTCAAGGTGGTTTACTCTCAAAACAAAGTAGCTTTGACATTACGCATAATATATCTAAGAAAGGGATCAACTCATGCATACAATGCTCAATCTCCATTGTTCTACCCTTTTCCCAAACATAAAGCAAATTCTATCCTTATCTCCCAATGCCAAACTCTCTTCATTCACCCAAAGATTTCCCAAAACACTCAAGAACATTTTTCTTTTTTCACTTAGAACTCTTTCTTTCTTTTGATGTCTACTAGGGATTTTCACACTTTTAAGCACTTATTAGCTCATACTAACATTTGCTAGCCCCCTTTCTTTATTTTTTTTTTCTTTTTTTTTTGTTTCTTTTTTTTATTTATTTGGGGGCCAAGACTTTCTTTACAAATTTGAGCAAGAACTTTCTTTTACTTATCCCTAGTGACTTAATCTCTTTTGAGCTCTAAGAGTCTACCCTTTCTTTCATCACCTTTCACACTCCCAAGATCAAACTTTACAACAATCCCATCCTATCCTAGAAGCTAGACAACATGAGTCTCAAAGCTAGCAAATAATGGAGACCAAGCATTGTCGTTCCCAATACTCTCAACATTATGCACATGTAAAGCTTTCCAAAAATACTTCACTCAACAATCAATGATGGCTTGAAAGGAGGGAATGGTTTTAGGAAATGGACTACCACTTGAGTTTGTCAAAAAAATTGGTAAAATAGGTGAGACAACTCAAGTATGTATAGCCATGACTTAGTACACAAAAGACCATAAGCAAGAAGCATTAAGTTCATTCAGTTCAGATAAGATTGGAGTTGGCTTCAAAGATGAGAAGTTTCAACAATCAATGAGTTTCAAGAGGAGTTTCAAGGCTCGAAGTCTACAAATTTTCAAAAGAGTGCTCAAGCTACTTGTCATGATTACAAAGGGTATCAAATTGAGTACTTAGCATGAGCTCTTTGCAATGTTGACTCCCAATGCACGAATGCAACTTATATGCTTCTAGACTCAATCCTAAAGATGCAAATGATGCAACTAAATGGTTCTTAAATTTTTTTTTTTTTTTCTTAATGCAAATAAGTATGCAATGCATGAGACTTATGACAAGAAAACAAAACAGAAAACAATGTGAGACAGTAGACTCTCCCCCGAACTTACTTCACACAGTCCCTTGTGTGAGAGCAAGCTCAAAGAAGAGATCTAAGGGGAAGAAATAAACATGATAACTAACTAATTACAAGGGTAGAATGACACTTACTTGGAGTTATAGGCTGAATTGGGTGGTAGAGGACCCTTGGCCTCGGGTTTGTTGCACCGGTAGACATGGGCTGAAGGGGAGGAATGAAGATGGCTAGAGTTGCAAGGCAGGGCCACCTTTCTTCTCTTATCTAGCATAAACCCAACCTGAACAACCTCAACAATACTTATTAAACAACTTAAAAAAAAGAAAGAAAGATAAAGAAATATATACAATGGATAAACATGGGACTTCCTCCCAAGTGAGCTTGTTTTAAGTCTCTAGCCTGACTTTGTGTGCTTGCTAATCATAGGTATCAAAAGGCTGAGCCAATGCACCTTTGGTCCTTCTCCTACAAGAACAAGAAACCAAGTGCGCAAAGGAGCACACTACTGTCCATAGATAATAGACAGATTTTTCATCAAAGAGCTTCACTATAGATGAATCATGAAATATGAGATGCTCTTTGATGTTCAAATAGTCATGAGAATCAAATGCATTTGGAGGAAAGATAAAGTCAACTACAGGTTCAAACGAGGTCTTAACAAAGTAGTCAACTCTATCTCCATCAACTGAATAGAACACAATGTTCACATTCTCATGATTATTTTTGACAAGGGGGTTTTCTATCTCAAGCAAGAGCTTATCCACATCAAGCTCATCCCCTATATCAGCAAGAGAAAGAAGAGGTCTAGGTTCATTAAGAATCAAAAACTCAGATTCGAGATCAAATGAAGCACATAGATAGCTCTTGTCAAAACAAACTTCAATATGATCTCTAGCAAGCTTTTCTATTCTCAACTCATCTAGCTTCCTAGTTTCACATATCAGATCAAGACATTCATTGATGAGCACAAGAGAATCATGATCATGGGCAATGTTTTCACCACAAGGCAAGCATATTTTCTCAAATTGAAGTTCTAAAATGGAAAATTCTATACCTTCCAGCTGGAGTGGTGGAGCCCAATCCATTACCTCTTTAAGGTCATAGGCAACATTAAACTCATACTTTGTAACCTCCCTTCCTTCAAGCTCTGCTCGATCCTTAATAAGCTCCAACCGGATCCTTCGTGCTAGGGATGTCTTTGCCGACCTCGGGTACTCCTTCTGAAGCTCATATAACATCACAAGTTGTGCTGGTGTGAGTATACTTGCATCAAAGTCGTCTTCAATGTGATACTCAAATGTGTCTTCCTCTTCTTGTGGCTTCTCAAAGTAGCTTGAAGCCATCACTGCAAGAACAAAAGCTAGAAGTAAAGGTTAGTAACTATACAAAAGCAAAACAAAGCAAGAAAATAAAGCTTAGTCTCAAGAAAGATTGAAATCCTAATGATAAATCTACTAGTTCCCCGGCAACGGCGCCAATTTGATATTGGGAGTTTTCAAGGCTCCCAAGTCAAATGATAGTATAAAAGATTGTCGAACCCACAGAGAACTAGAGATCTATAGCACTAAGAATACACAAACTCTCCTAATCTAAGCAAATGAGAAGATGATGATGATAACAAGCTAAGATCCTAGAAATATAAATAAGGTGATCTCAAATCCAAACTAGAAACAAATGCAAGAACTCAATCAAATGCTAAGGTGGACCCATGGGACTAGGGACTTGATCTTGGTTGACTAAGATCCAAACTAGAGTGGCAAGCTATCAATCAAACACTTTCCTTATGCCTAGACACAACACTAAACAAGCTCTATCCCTAGATGAATGTTCATTTGCTAAAGCAACTCAAGCATCAAATTCCTTTGGTTGAATGTTACTAAAGCAATCATTATGGACAAGTCTAATAGCAATCTTAACACCTTTAACAACAAATTCCTTTGGCAAAGTGTATTAAAAGCATTGAAGAGTTGGTTCAGACATTTCATCAAACACCTTCCGGGGATGAAATGTCTAGGGATCTATTTTAGTATGATCAAGACTAAAATAGCATTAAGAACCCTCAACAAGCAAAGAAAGAAATAGATCTAACACTAAACACTCTAGATCTTCACTTAGACACCTTAATCACCCTAACCCATGAATCCAAAAGGTGTCTACTCCCTAATCTCCATGATAAACCTTAAATCTATGTGAGATTCAAGGCTAATCATGTTAATGATTAAGAGAAACAAGATTTAAGATGAAGCAATTCCTTAAAATGATTAAAAGGTTCAAGCTTTTACAAAATGAGGCAAAGTCTAGAGAGAAAATGAGATACATTAGGGTTTTCAGGTCTAAAACTATTTATAAGAGATGCCAAAATCGACCTGGTTCAGTTGAATTAAACCGGGTCAAACCGGACTAAACCGGTCAACATTTGGAAATTGCTTCTTGTCATCTTCGCAGCGGCCTTGCTATCCCGCTGAGTCGTACCGCTCCGTTACTTTGTTCGTTGATGATGAATTTCCCGAGCGGGTTCATCACGTCGCTCCCAACACCCGCTTTGGGCTACGCTCAACTCCCAGCGACTACTCCTCCTCGCTGTGTAGACCCGCTGCAGATCTTCTTCTTCTTCGAGGTCTGAAATGGTGTCAAAACTCGTTGGATCTGCTGCTCCGTAATTGACAGCCACGGTTCAACCAGAATCCTCCGTCGAAGCTCTCCACTGTAGTCCACAACCGCACAAGCTCCAACCCTCATCGCAACTCCATAGCTGAGCCGTCTTCGTCTTGCTCGCGGTGGTGGTTGAGCTCGTATTCTGGCCATGAGCACCGGACTCGTTCTCTCCACTCGTCAATCTCTGTCTTGCTTGTATCAAGCTTCGGCGTAGGGATTCAGATCCGGCGAGGAGAAGCTCGTGAGCTCCAATGGCTGATTTTAGCATATTTGCATATCTGGCCCTTCAACTTCTGGTTCTTTTACACATCGGCCCCAATCTTTGTAAACTACAGAATCACCCAATCGAATCAACCCGTGTACTTCTGATTGTGACAATTTAGCCCAGGCGAATTTTATAAATTTGCAGAATGGTCCCCTGCCTCTTGATGGTTCTCAGACAGGCCACAAACTCTGTAATTTGCAAGTTTAACCTCCGAATTTGACCTGAAACTTCCAATTGGACACTCCAATCCCTATGATATGCAAATGTGCATGCAAATACAATTTAATGACCTAAATACAACCTAGGATGATCATAATAATCTAAAATATGAATCTAAAAACCTATAAAAACATGAGATATCAATACCGTGACCAAAGGGTAGATAAAGTAAAATTGGCCGGTGGGCAGGTCGGTCGATCGCTAATGAGCTTACTATGGTGGGTCTGTAATTGGGCTAAATGGTTGTAGTTATAGAATCACTTATTACCCCGTTATGGCCCAATAGATAAAACTTTAGCACAAAAAATGTCCCAAAACCATCGTATTTATGTTCCCCTCAGCAAATAAAACCAACGCACATTGGTCTAATTAGTGCAGTTGATACCAAATGGGGCTATGCGTAGCTGCGATGGAAACTTATGGGACAAGTCACTCTACAAATGCTTTTGTGGTGGATAATTGCAAGAGCATCTATTTTGCCGGCTATGAGTCAAACGCAGTATCTGTGTCTTGGTGCCTTATGCTCCTCGCTCTCTATCCTACTTGGCAGTTGGCAGATTCTATTGTAACTATACAGCAGTGTTGTTAAACCCGGACCGAACCGACGGTCGGACCGGGTTCAACCGTGAACCGGACACCAAGCCGGGTTGGGTCAATGCTAAAACCCAACTAAAATTGAACCGGTTAAAAACCCATATTGAACCGTTAAAAACTCGGAAACCGACGACCCAACGAACCGGCAAAACCCTGGTTCGTAGAAAAAAATAATATTAATAAAATAATTAGTTTTAAAAATGAAATAAAAATAGAATTTATGACAAACTGTAATTCACAAAATATTGCCATTTTTGACGTTTTTTTTCTTTTTGAGTCTGTGATGTCTCTGCAAGACTGCAATTCACAAGGTATTTTATACTTTTGTATTTTGATGTCTTTGCAAAACTTTTGCGATGTACTAAGCAATAGAAAAGAATGATCAATAAATTTGATTTCCACTAAATTCAAACACAGAAAATCAATAACTGTCATAATGAAAATCAACAACCGTCGCAACGTTGCACTAATGTGTATAATTTTTTTTAAAGGTGATAAAAATTTATAGTGACCTGGAGAGTAAACTTTAAATGTGTTTTTTCTATTGATTTAGATTTGAACTATTAAATTTTTTATTTTTGTCATTACATTCCAGTTTGTTATTTTCTAAAATATGCATATTATATACAAAATATTATTAAATTCAGTTTAATACATCAAACCCGGCCGAACCCAATCGAACCAGGTCGAACCACATTGACCCATGACCCAAAATATTTCCGGTTCCGTCGTCGGTCCGGTTTTAAAAACACTGTTATACAGAGATTTAAAGACAGTTTTAATCTCTAAAGCGAATGTAAAAATATAAGCTTTCGCGTCGAAAGTTTTGATGAAACCTACTTAATATATAAGTGATTTTTAATACATTAATTGTCAATTGGTTTTTAGTTCAAAGTTTATGAAACTTAACAGATTCAAATTTGGGATGAAATTTTCGGTCTTTCTTGAAAGAATGGCAATGCCTACCCATAATCAATTCCCAACCTCTAGACGGTAATCTTTTTATAATTTCTTTTAAAATGTATATAATATATACACATATATCATTCCACTTGTTTCTAGTTAACTTTGCGGTTTTTTAAAAAAAACCCATAAACCGGATATTTCATTTTCTGAATCTGTTACCGGAATGTTTACATTAGAGAATAGGTTGGGAGTACTTAGATCAGGTCATTACATAGATTTGAATCCTCAATCAACTGATTTGAAGATCTGAGTATCCTTCAAAAAGAAGTTGCTTCGTGTAACTAATAGATTTTAAGTTGGTAAATGTATATAGGTGTGTGTGGAAAATGCCAAGAAACTTATGTCTGAATGATTTGTATTGCTTAAAACATGAGATTGTGGGTGGAAGCATGATAGTTAACCTTTCTATAATGTTTAGCCAACCAAACCAATACATGTTTTCTTTTTCTAGTTAATAATCAACAAGAAAAAACATTTGATTCTTGGAATTAAAATTTGAATAAAATACAAAAAAAAAACGATAGTGAGGAAAAGAGAGAGGTGGACATCTGAGGGTGATTCTCTGCCACCGAGAAGAGCAAAGCTTAAGATTAAAAATTAAGAAAGAAATAGATAACATTAGATGCTGTTTTCTAGGCCTCAGCTTCATTTCATTGGTCCCTATGCTTTGACCTTTACTTGTGACTTTTAATATAAACCACGTTTTTTCTTCTAAATAACATTTACATTAAATTTATTTGTTAACCATCCTATCTACCTACTTGTATGTAGGTGTAAATTAAACTCAATATCATTTTCGTTTAATTCTTTCATCAATTTTTTGTACATAACTATTTTCTTATCTTTCTATATTTACTATTAGAATTTGGAGTTCAGAAATCAATGTGTCATTTTTGTGGAAATTTTATCATAAGATACTATTGTTAAAGATAAATACTCAATCTGTAAAAGAAAACTATAATGTATAATTCCACTTGATAGTTTCTAAAACATATTATTACCTCTCTTTTGAAAAACAAACCAACATGTAATTACCATTTATCCCTTATTCAGTTTGACATCTAACAATAGTTATTTTATTATTTTTATTCACTGTGTATTAATTTTGCTATTAACTTTCAAAACTAACATAATTGTATTGTCAACTTTGACAGAGCAGACTAGTACAATCCATTGAAATAATGTTTATTGACCAACTTGACGATTTTTAAATCATCTGTTTATTGACGTTTTACAAGATGAATAATCTTTTGATTTTTATTTAACAGAGAGGATGAAGTTATTATGATTATTCGTGAAAAAAGTTATTCAAGGATGGCAAAGAACCGGTGATGCCTCATATTGGCGTCATACCACAAATAGACCTAACACTTGTGTAGGGTCAAACTTAAGTATATATCTATACGTTTATAAGACGTTGTATAAATCTTTTGTTGTAAGGGAGAACATATTACTTGGACAAAGAAAATTGCAAAGTAAGATTCATAAATGTCAATATGTAAAATAGAAATTGCAACAAAATATGACATTTAAACCCGTTACAAAAAATTTTTTTATGTATTTTGTTTAATGATCACCCACCCATTGGTGTTTGATATGGCATGTTATGTGTAACACTATCACAGTTCAAAAAGAATATTCCTTCCCTTTATCTTGGTTGAGTTGTGACCAACTGAACAACTATAGATTTTCCTTTTTAGAACAATAAAAAAACTCAAACTATTTAATTTGCAATTCTTTATTTTTTTAAATGTTTAGAAATACTAAAAATACAGGGAGATCAGAAGCAAGGACTGTAAAACTACATTAGTTTAAAGTTGTTTGTGTCCGAAATCACGCATACGCATATTTCAAGTTAATCATCCTTATCGTCTTACATCAATTTATTTTTTTATTTTTAGCTAAAATAAAAACATTATCCCTTCTCTCTCTCTTTCTCTCTCTTCTGCCATTGCTATTCCTACGATTCTCTGAGTCTGTGATTTGAGGATCCAACCCAAAAGTTGATGAGACAGAACCCCCCAGAAGCAAAAAAGCAACGTGATTTCCGACCAAACCGGTAAGAAAGATTCTTGATTTTTTGTTGCCTGGAGACGACACGGCGATGGAAGTAATGGCGGGAGGAAGATCTACGTTCTCCATCGAAGACTCGGAAGAACAAGGAAGCGATCTGCCGACGATGACGATGAGGAGGGACAAAGCTTCCTCCTCCTCTTCCTCTTTCGATACGGTGAACGATGAGGGAGCCGGTTTGAGTCGTGTCGGAAGCGGAATCTGGTCAGGACAGACGGCGGATTATTCGTCGGAAAGTTCATCGATCGGAACTCCGGGAGACAGCGAGGAGGAGGACGAAGAAAGCGAAGACGATGACAAAGAACTAGGGCTTCGAGGATTGGCTTCGATGAGCTCTTTAGAAGATTCTCTCCCCAACAAGTAAAGTTTTTAATTTTTTTGTTCCTTACTAAAAACGGTAGCTTGCTGTACAAGATTGGAAATGATTTAGGGTTCTTGATTTTTTTTTTTGTTCAGAAGAGGGCTATCGAATCACTACAAAGGGAAATCAAAATCGTTTGGGAACTTAGGAGAGATCGGGAGTGTGAAAGAAGTGCCAAAGCAAGAGAATCCGTTGAATAAGCGTAGAAGGTTACAGATCTGCAACAAGTTAGCGAGAAGATCGTTCTACTCGTGGCAAAACCCTAAATCTATGCCTCTTTTGCCTGTAAACGAAGATCAAGATGATGATGAAGAGGAGGGAGACGATGGTGATCTGAGCGATGAAGAGAGAGGAGGAACAAGAGGTGTTATTGCAAGAAACTCATCGTTCAAGAACAGAGCATTCAAGTCTAGGAGTTGTTTTGCTCTATCAGATCTGCAGGAAGAAGAAGATGAGTGATTTGATTTAATCAACAATAATGCAAATCATGATTTTTTTTCTTCCTTTGTTCATAGTTTCTTTTTTTTTTCCCTTACTAAAAATATAATTTTAATTTTCGTCGAATTAATGTTTTTCTTTTTAATTCGGGGAATTAATTATTATATTATGTCGATTGGGAGAAAAGTAATCAACTGCGTTAGTGTTTGTTCCTTTCTTTCTGCTTATCTGTCTATTGTCCTTTTTCCATCAATCTCCACATTATCTTGATTCTTTATATAATTTACTAGGGTAGACCCGCCCGTAGTTTTCTTGTGATCTCGATTTTTATATTATGTATAAGTTTTGTGTTTTGTATTTTAGGTTTGCATTTGCAAAACATGTGTATAGTAGTTTTTATTGTCGAATTATAAACACATGACATCTCTTATTTCGGCAATCCATAATTCGCAAGGGGACAATAATTTTTCAAATAACTTATATACTATTTTAACCCAAATTGTAAATAATCGTTTATCTTTGATGTTGGAGGAAGACTTGAATAAACAAACACAGATGGTGACATAAGTATGGATTTGGAAGCTTAGCATATTGTGGAATTATTGTGTGGGAATCCAGATTTGCTGATGGCTCATTAATGTTTTTCTTAACCTCGATTTATATTAGATTAGTTCGTGAGTTGATGAATGCGTGTTGATTTCTTTTTTTTTGGGTTATGGGAATTGCTCAGACTATGATTTATATTATGTGTTTATCCAAAGTATTGAAAATGAATTAATACAACATTTATATATACTAAAGAAAGTAAAGTGATATTTTTGGAGTCATACCTTGTATGAAAGAAAGTAATTTCAAAAAATCAAAACAATGACCAAAGAAAAATCATTTTGATCAATTTTCTAACTTGTAATATTTGCTTTTATCAAAGAAACGATTAAATTTGATTAGAAAAGGCTATATTATGGATCATAAGCTTAATTTCAATTAAAGCCCAGCTTAGTTAAAAGTCATAGTTGCTTAGTCTTCCATTCCACTTTTGCTGCTTTTTTCTTAGTCATAGTTCGTTTTTCGTAATTTTTTTCGTAACCGCCGGTAATTTTTTTTCAATTTTGTAATAGCTTTATCTAGTTCTGTTGATATCATTATATGTGAATGGATAGTGGTCACGTGACTTTGCAATTGAAAGCAGTGCCGGAATAACTTGGCTTGGTCATCTATGTATTATTTTTGGAACGGCAGTCAACTATGTAAATTAAGTATTTTTTCTACATGCATAGGAAATGAATCTCCTACAGTCGAACCCAAAGGAGGTGAATTTTCAAGCTGCTTACGCAAATAAACATCTTGAGAAGAAAAGAAGCGATTTATTTTTCCCAAAAGTAACATCTGTGTTAATCGCAGTAAGATCTTTGGTAGACTCTGCTTCATTTTTTTCCTTGGGAAGATTTGTTTCCAACTGTTGCGATGGCTAGAAAGGTTTCTTGTCTTGGGATCAATTTTGGAGGCCTTTACTCGAAACATGTCTAGATAAATCTTTCGATACACTATTTGGTTTTCTAAAGAGGAAGATCCAGTCCTATAGAAAAGGAGGGTTCCAAAAGAGAGTTTTAAAGTTCTTTTAAGCGGTTTGGAGTTGGTGATGATGGCTTCCTTGATGATGTCTCTGAAGATCACATCAACTCCCAGATGGTGACTTCTTCTCTTGTGAAATTTTCTGTTGAAAAACCGAGCAAGAGTCATCTCTTTCTTACGAAGATGGTTTACATGAACAGATAAGTAAACAGACACACAAAATCAAGAACTGAAAGAGTACAAACAATAGACTTGAACCAAGCAAAGCAAAAAGTAAAAACTGTATATACCTTTCAGGCGTAAGAAAAACAAAACATAAACCAATTTTCTTCTTTTCTTTTGTATAGCGTGAAAAGTGCAGAATATAAAACTCTTTACTTCGCCATTGAAGCAACAATCTCCTCTAGCTGTCTCCATGTTTCTCCATTCTTCTTCTTGTTATCCTCTGCATTTAGCTGATCCTCTTGAAACTTGCACAAACATTCTTTAAACAACTTTGGATTTGTATCATACAAAACCTTGAGCACATTCTCTGTCAAGTTCTTCACAGCCTGGTTCCAATGGCTACTACCGTTTTTTCTCCAAAGCTGGAAACGCTATCGGTAGATTGATTCCGCTGTTATGTCTCACCAAGTCACTAACATGATTTTGTTCCATGAATATAGAGCCCGTTCCGCTACCTAAACACACACATACACAAGCAGTGAAACTCATGAACTATCCAAGACTCTTAACAAACGGTAGATAAAAGTTAACTACCTGAAAGTGAGAGCTGCTCAAGCACTGAGCAATTTGGTGACATAGAGGAATCATACAACGTTCAAACTCTGTTACACCGGTGGGTCTCTAGCCGGTTGACACTGATAGTGGCCGCCTGAAGTATAAGCAACAAAATCATCAAAGCTGAGAATTTCTCAGTTTAAAAAGAACAGTAAAAGGTACGAAAGAAATTTGCAATATGGATATAACATGGTGGAACAAATATAAACATCAACTAATAGGCAAAAACGGGTCATTTTCTCAGACGCAAAATATGATCACTGTAAAACATATATCAAACATCAGAACATGGGAAATGGACATAACACAAATCTACAGCAGGAACCCCAGAAGACAATGAACTTTAATAATCTGGAATCAATACGGTGGCGATGTGTATACAAACTAACCGGATATCAAATTAAAATTATAAACGAAAATCCAGTAAAAAAATTACCTGAGAATCAAGAAGGAGCATGTCGACTCCCATAAACTCTCCACCACGCCAGACGTTCTTGGCCTCCCAAAATCGGAGCAGGCGAACTTGAGCAGAGGAGGAAGAGCGGCCAGTCTGTAGATCGGAGAAGAAAACCAATTCGTTAGCCATGACTCAAATTTTTTGTATACTTATTCGCTTAGAACAAAGAATGAGTATGAGAGCATGAACACTTGCCTTTTTTATAGCAGAGTTTCCACCGCCTTGAACTCTCCAGGGTCGCATTGAATGGGGATCGTGTGTGATTGATTAAAGAGGGCTTAGTGAGGGATATCGGTTACCGCCGCGCCTCGGACGAAGAAGACGAAAGATCTCTCGACGGAAGAACGCTTCTGGATAACGCGAGAGATGGAGACACCAACAACCCTAATCCGAAACGCAACGTTTAATTCTTGTTATTGTACGTAGAGTTGGACGGGCCTGACCTTTTGGAAGCAGCCCAACGACAATGGAGAAGGAACCCAAGATGAGTTAATGAAACGCTGAGTTTCGCAGGAGAGGGACAGGTGTCGCTCGCTGGTGAACCCAATTAGTGACGTGGCTTCTCAAGAAGAGAGACACCTTTTCTTTATAGTATTAGATTTTTATTTTATTTTTAAAAGTACAAGTCAATACTATGTGGATATTTTTCTAGAAGAGTGAGCAAACATGTGGAGGTTGGTGATATCCCAAGTCTATAAATGTAATGTAGTACATGTAAATTAATTGATTTTGTTGAAATGGATTCCTATGTTATTAATAAATTCCCAAAAGAAACTGACTCGGTTGATAACTCTTTCAAACAGAAAAATAAATACCACAAAATTTATTTTAGGAAAATACTTTTTTTTCTTTTGGCCAAAAGGAAAATACTAATTTTTTTAGATT
>NC_079519.1:30395130-30397787 GCF_000801105.2 Raphanus sativus | reverse complement strand
GTTAGAAAGGTTATATATTATTAGTATTAAATATATATATATTTAATACTAATATATAAGATAGTCCAGATAAGAATATCACACATAAAAGAAATTATGACTTCTCTTTTAATATAATAGATGTAGAAATGCATATTTTGATACACAGATTTGTTTTTCAGCATATACAAGTTTGATCTAAAGTACACATAAGTTTTACATACAGATACAATTAAGATGTCTTTATACAATCGTAAACCTGTCAAAGCCATTTATACAATGTAACTGATGAGGGTTGGGAAAATAAAATAAAATTAAGCAAACAAGACGTGCAACCTCTTCTTGTTGTTCTTCTCTTTCTCTTTGTTTTTTTGTTTTGTGGTTGATCTCATCTCGTTCGGACAACTTTCTGGACAACTGTCACTCAATCTCACTTATTTTGTGTCCTGCCATCTATGTTTGTTTTGTATAACAAAATGTCAAAGTTGATTGGAGCTTTCATGTGGGTGGGGCAAAACTTGGATAGGCACTAAAAGCACATGTATCCTTCTAAGTCATAAATTGATTTGGGTAAAATTTAATAGAACAAGGTTGAGTAGCATATAGTATCTATTACTATCAGGTTATTCACTTTTTTTTAACACATGTTATTCACTTATTTAACCTTAACAAAATACTCTATATTTAGCACTTTATTTATAGTTTTCACTTTTCAGTGACATAAACAAATTTTAGAGTTTAATAACACTTATTTCCCCCATGACATGTATCACATCATTTGTGTTAGTATGTTGATGTATTATTTACCAAATTCAGTTCTTTGACCAAAAGCATGAATGGACTTTGACCAACTGTTGATACGTATATATGGACTAACATTTTGTAAACAAAATTGCACAAACTAAAACAATCGGGCCAAAATTACCTAAACCAATTTAGAAAGGCTATATTATAAAACAGCACTGACTCGTATCTTGGGTACACAAATACACTAGTGACGGGACATCTTCCACTATATGAGCCCACATCTGTCACTTGCCTACTTGCCCATCTCTAACACTTGCAGATCTGCAGTGTGACGCTGCCACTATGTATATGATGATCCTTCTTCCACGTGGGATTTTTCTGAACCATAACAAGATGTAAACTATCAATGTTAATTATTCTTCTGTAGCCAATACTTACCCCTCTTTCTAGTTCTTACCGTTAAACATTAGGTTTTGCTTCATATTGATCATAATAATCTAGATACTTGCATATATACACCAATGCATCCAATCCACTTCTTTCTTCACTCAAAACGCATACAATTCACCGGACAAAAATTAAGATAATTAGACATAACATGGAATTCGAAGCTAAAGATGTCATTGTTGTTGTTGTAGTAGTGTCTCTGTGTGACATATATCACTTAGATGATGCAGTCTCATAGTAAATAACAGTATGAAAAGTTCCAGCAAGAGCCAAAACTTTGTTCTTCACTGGGTTCTTTTGCATCTTACTTACTATTACATCGTTGTAGGCTGATGGAGATTCTTTCTTACCTTTCACTACTTCCCTCTTGTTATTTTCTTCTGATTCTTCTTCCTAAACCCTCTCCTTTTTGTTCACTTCCTTTTCTTCTCTCACTTCTTCTTCGGTTGCCTCTTCATCACTTTCAACTTATTTCGAATGCATGTCAATATCATCCTTCTTGAAGTCTCATCTTCATCTTAGTCTCTTCATTGAGTTCACCCTTGTTCTCTTTTTCTTTATTTTCCTATATTTTGTCAGAGTTCTCTTCGTTGATCAGTTCTTCTTCCTCTTCTTTTTCATATTTTCGGCAATTACAAAGACTTTTCCGGTTTCTGATTAGATTCATCTTGTGATGACTGATGACACCGATGAAATTTGCTTTGGTTAGATCTTGTTCTGGTCTTGGTTGTCCGGCTTTGTTGCCATAACCTCAAGTAATATCAAAAGAAGGTCAAAATATTACTTTTGAATGAAAAGAAAGGTAACGTATATATCAAGGTACGAATCTCCTGAGAGAAACTAGGTTTCAATAAAAATGAGATTCGATTATTTGTGTGTTTGTAAAACAAAGCTTCAATCTCGGAAGTTTCTTGGGAGTGTTATGGTGGTGGAGGCCATCAATCTCCAAACAAATTAAATTCAAAAACTAAATCAACAACATAAAACGATTCCGGTCGTTATGGAAAGCCATTGACATTTGTTTGAGACCCTTTCTATTACTGTGTTCCGTTTCTTTTTTTTTTCTCTCTCTCTTAGCTTTGGACCGTTTCGATGTCAGTTAGAAGATATTGTTTACACGTCCTGAACATGAATTAAGTTAACAACACCAAATGATACTACTTAATTATGAATTAAGTGCTCAACTTCCGCGGAGCCCATCGTTGAACGCTTCCCAGCATCAATCTACATGTAATCCACTCGTCCCATTTCCCTCCTCTTTCTCTCCTTCATATCATAGACAAAAAATTTGAGTTATTATTTAATTAATGTACTGTATATTTAACCATGGTTCGTGACATATGCTTTGAAAATGATTTTTAGTCTAATAAAAATAAGCAGTTGAAAGAGCATTTATAGTAACATATTCATGTATGTGTATATTAAAAATCTAGGAGATATATGTAGTATTCTCAAAATCTTGTATTAGAAGTTAAATCTTTAAG
>NC_079519.1:30383987-30395030 GCF_000801105.2 Raphanus sativus | reverse complement strand
TATAAAATTTTATAAATCATTGTATTTTCTATGAACATGTCTACGTAATTTACAATTTTTAAAATGGCATCCTTAGTCATAGCTATTTATTCATTAGATCTTCTAGTTCCACACACTACCACAAACAACTATATGATTAACAAAATATGTTTCAACCAAATAACTATGTACTTCATCATTTACACTTTTAATATCACCAGGACAGTATACAGAAATTTAATATCACAATTACATACCTAAAAAATAATATCATAACATTTCAAACCGAAAAACGACCATCCGCGCGGACGTGCGCGCAGGTCAAGATCTAGTAAACTTTTATAAGTTTCACTTTAGAAAAACATAGACTTATTTGAAGATGATCTAATAATATATGATTCAAGTCTGTTACTAATACCCTAACATCTTGCTTTATGTCAAGGTTAACTGAACATGTATTACATAAATACTGCATGTCGAAAGTGGAAGTAAAATATTTTTGTTTTGATGATAATTATACACATGACCTATCGAATTCAGTAACACCAGGACCAGTTAATTCATGCTATATTCTTTTTGAGCAATAGGGAAGATCACAATACCATAAGTTAAGAGTCGCCAGAAGTTAAGAAGTCGCCAGAGTTTATCGTTGTATGCATAAATTAAATTAAAACATGGATGATAACGACATACACCCTTATATATGCACATATTAGATACATATGTAAACATTTAGAGACATGAATCAATAAATAAATACTTTACTGTTGTTGACAAAAATGAAGTGCAGCTCTCAATATCTAACCATATCTATCATGTTTTTCTTTTTATATTCCCCTGATCGCTTTTTCTGCTTTTTTTTATTAGCATGGAGGCCAATCACCACTAATGCAAATAATTCTTTGACTTTCAATATTTCTCCAAAAGGTAAATATTTATTTGGTTCAAAGCAGTGGGACAATGTAGACACCATCTTAGAGCATCCATATTGGTTCAGTGGTTGATCAAGTTTTAAAATCTTAAGATCTACCTGTCAATTTGATCCTGAAAATGGGTTCTTAAGATATATATTGGAGTTATAACTTTTTCATATCTTTTTGGACAAAATCATGAAAATATGTCTGACAGATGTATTTTCTTTGTGTGATGCAGCATTGTTAAATTAGATCTGAAAAACTTAAATGAATTGTCTACAGAAAACTGGTTAACAAGCCATGTGTGTTAACTGCTCCAAATTAGTTAAGGCTAAAGATAAATAAACATCTAATAAGTTAGGTTGAGAGAATCGATTGATATACCGATTTTAAGAAGTGTACAAGACTTTGTGAGTGGATGGTGGAAAGGCCGAGTCTTTGACATTAACATTATATTGGCTTTATTTTTAGCACTAGAGCCACTTGGTTTCCGAATCTTTACCTGATTGTCGAATATTTATATCACCATATATGTAAATGCATATTATATCGGACCGGATTACGTTGTGCAGTTACATGTCTCTCTCTTTTATAAATACTTGCTCTCATTACACTTCCCATACCCATCACAAACACTCTCATGCATTGAAGTTTGATGAAAATGCATGCCCAACGGAGTAGAATTGCATGAAGTTGAGTAGAGTATAATGCAGCCAAGGATGACTTTGCCGGAGGGTCGTTCATCATGCATAACAATATTGGTGATGAACTAATTCTGGCAAGTTGTCCTTCGGCTACATTTTGCTCTCTTCTACTCATGCAAACTCTCCATGGAATACTCTACATTTTCATTCTTTCAAATCGACTATGTGAACTGTACTAACGACCCTTGGTATTGATCAGATGTCCAGCATCGGTGCAATAGTATATTAATTTTTTTTCATGATAGTATATTAATACACGTTTTTTCTTTTGTTAATGGTTACTTTTATTCTTGTGAAGTTTTTCAAATAAAGGGGGATTTTCTTTGTTTTCTTATTACAACAGCTTCTAGGAGAGGCATTTAAAAGAGGATATATTCTAAGCAAATCTTAAGTGAAGACATTTATAAGCACCAGATAGGCCGTTCTGTACATATCTCTAAATATAATGAAATTTTCTTTCAGATAAAAAAAAAAATGAATTCAGTCCACAAATGGGTTTGAGCTTCATATTTTATTTCAGATGCAACTGGTTTTGTGGAGTTAAAGATTCATGGACAAAAGGTTGGCTGTTCTTGTCTGTTTTCCCCCATCATATTTAAGTTTAATATCATAATATAAAATAGTCAAAACAGTAGAAAAAAATATAAGATTGGTTTGAATGTTTTGACTTACAAATAGGATAACCCGAACTATTAAGGGAACGAGCCTGCTTGCATTGGCCGTTCCTAATCTATAGTTTATACATAGGTTTATTTAGAATGCACAACACATACAGCCCTAAACATAGTGCAAAAAATGCACTATTGTTGTTGGCGTCTGTCAGCTCCAGTGCGTACGGTGTTAGTTATCTGGAATTATATACTATGCTGTCAATTATCATTTCTTGACCTAACATAAATAAGCAAAATCAATTATAATTCGCAGATTATTTTGTTGGACGTAATATTACGTAACAGTCAAGAGAATTATATAAAAGCGATGAAAAAGGAGAAAAGAAGCCGAAATTTGTGGAATATTATGAAATTGCGTTGTCGTTTTTTGGGAATCTAAGGTACTGCGGGCCGACAAAAGTGGTCATCTAATAAAGATTTTGGTCGACAATCATAACCAAATCCTTGAACGCAAATTTGACAAGAGACACTCATCAAGTCATCATCGCCTTCCTCTTTAAAATGTTTCAGCTTTTTAGGTACGTGCGTTATCAATTATCATCATTCCTATATCGTATCCTCTTTTCCTTTTGTACATAATCTGCTGACATATTATATAAAGAACCGGATAGGACAAGAACAGAAACGTCACCGTTTACTATGACAAGCACTCAATCATTCAGACTACTAATAATTTAATTTTGTAAGCATATGTAATAAGCTCTTTAGTTACTCCATATGGAATTGTATGGAAGCTCTGATTATCTGCTCACTTTGTGTGATATATGAACGAAACTAGTTATAAGAGAAATGAGTTTTTGAACTAAAGTGGAATTGAGTTTCCCTACGCATGCGATTCAAGTTGATCAAGGCTTGTCCGGGAGAAGCAACTAGCACAAAAGAAAAGAGAAGAAATAGAGACATAGTAGTACTGATGAATTTGTCGGGTCTATCATGGTCTCCATTTAAGTAAAAAATAAACTGAAACTGGTCAATATAAAATTCAAACTTTGGAAGTGGGAAACTGAGGAAAGATATGAGAACGAGACTACGGAGGTCTTACCTAGAATGGATAAGACCATGACAAAATTTTGTAGTGGCCCTGATTCGGATTTCAGGTTGTATCCGAACCCACAAATTTGGAGCTGGCCCTGACATATGGAGGTCTCACACTCTCACCTCCATACCGATCATCAGCCTATATCGGGAAAGAGCGTGGAAAAGGAGATGAGAAGGACGTGTAATATGTTTGTTACATAGTTGAAAATGATAAACCGTGTAATATGTTTGTTATATAGTTGAAAATGAATCGTGTAATATATATTTTTTACATAGTTTAAAGGAATCGTCTAATCTATCCTATTAAAATTAAAGTGCAAATGTAAATTAACCCTCACTTAGTTTATATATTTACAATCATTGCCACTGATTTTAATAATACATACATTAATATTAACACAAAGCCTCTCACGTAATACACCAAAACAAATCAACAAGCCCATTAACAAATTTTTAATTCAAATATTGATGTGTTTACTAAAATCGAATAATGTCATCTATACCTTTATTATGTTATTGTACTATTTAAACATGGGTACCACCAACAATTCCAAGCTTATTTATATATAACTATCACAAAAATGTTGTTAAATATTTTAGTGATAGATATGAACCAAACAGATTAACTTTGTATTTCTAATGCTTCAACTATAAATTATCTAATTATATAAAATCATGACCATATTTTAAAAATTTATTAAAGTTTTTCTCATATACATATAATCTACCCAACTATATCTGATCTATAATTAAAAATAATGTTAATAATTTAACATGACTTTATGCATTTTTTAAAATATTAAAAAATATTTTCTAACACAAATGAATGAATAGAAACATATTAATATTTATTCTAATTGGTTGTAAATACAAAACAAATTTCAAATAAACTCTATGATTAAAAAACATATGTTTCAATAATTTGGATATATAAGAAATAACTAATGTAATTTGTCATTTAATTTATAAATTAGCATAGAATAATTATTTAACAAAATTACACTTATATAAAATATAGTAGATATTAAACATTGCAAACCGCAAAAAAGAACATCCGCGGGGGATCAAGATATACTTTAAATTTCTCAAATATATAAACAAAATAATATATTACAAATAAATCTGAATAACATAGTTTGAATACCTAAACTTAACATATAAATTGGTTTGATTTAAATATTTGGATAGAGAATCAATAATTATTTTAAGTATTTTGGTGTTTTGAGTATATTTAACTATTTTAGATATTTATATTTGACTATTTATATATATTTCAATTATTTAAACCAACTTAAAAGTACTATATATATTTTAGATGTTTTTTATAAACTAAATCTAAAAAATAATATACATAATTTTGAATAATTTTGATATTTAATCAATTTCGGTTTGGTTTTGGTACTTCTTTTTGAATCGGGATCGGTTCGATCTTTTGGATTCATATTTTTGCCGAACTCTAATATTGACATGAAAACAACATATTTTATAAAAAATACATCCGCACGGGTGTGTGGGTCAAAATCTAGTATGTTGTTATAGTTTAATGATGATAATAATAATAATAATAAGAATAATTAAAAAAAAACATAATAATAATAATAATACAAATTCTTGTGAAGAATAGTTTCTCTAAGGACCATTGGTGGTGTGATTCCCACTGTGATTCCCTCTGAAACCACCACGAGACTTTGACCCTGGAGACGTTTGAGCACTACCACCATGACCATGCTTCAATGGCACAACTGTGTCCATATACATCAATCTCCCAGGCCAATGCCTTTTCTCTTTTGGAAGCCGACACAGCTGCTGCACCCAAAACGCAACGTACTCTCCTTCTGGATCATAGTTCTGAGCTGACCCTCCCCCCCAAAAAAAAAAACACAGCTTCAGTCTCTTCTTCACGTCACTTGCTGGGACCAGATGTTATAAGTTACTTACTTGCTTGGGGATGCTAAAGTACTGGTCTTCTCTTGGATCATTACCAACTCCTTCGATGAGCCAAAACAAAATTGTTCATCATCATATGAAAAGTTTCCATAAAGCCACAAGTGGCATGAGTAGCAGTAGTAATACCTGCTCGATAGGTCCAGTTTCCGTAATTAGAACAAGGATCATAGTCCAAAAGACATGTCTTAAACCATGTTGTGTTTTTGCTTGGCCTTATCTCAGTCATGGTCATCTCTCTCACTTGTTCTGTTCTCAGTTGACACTCTGTTTTTGTACTTGTTCACTCTTTGTTTTTGTACTTGTGTTTTGTGATACACAAGCACACATACACTCTCTTTACTCTCACGTTTCTTTATGTTGTAGAGAGAAGAGAGAACACACTTTGTATGTCTACATTGCTAACTCTTTTTCTTATTGATTTGGATACTTTTCTTACAACAACACACACATACATTTTATAGTAGACTTCTCTACTTACTACACTTGCACAACTTGGACTCTAGACTTAGACAACTTTCAACAACTCTCACTAACTCTTCTTAGCTAGGCTTTTATTCAATACTTCACTCTTCCTTAGATAGTTTAGCCAACTAATTCTTTTCCTTCTCAACTTGATTCTTTGTGACTAAAGTCACATCTCAACTTCTCGTTGGACTTCTTGTAATTAGTTGGCTTTGCTTCTTCTTCTTTTTCTGTTGCTTGCGCTCCAAGCTTCTTCTTCTTTTTCTTCTTTCTTTTTCTGTTGCTTGCGCTCCAAGCTTCTTCTTCTTTTTCTTCTTCTTCTTCTTCTTCTTTTCCTTATGTGGCAAGCTTCCTTGCTTCCACTTCTTCTTCTTCTTCACTTGATTCCATCTTCACTTTGTAAGTTTAATCAAAGGTTCAATTCCAACAAACCATTCAGCACCCATGCGCCAGTCCAAGCCCCTGTCTCTCACAAGAAACGAACAAACAATCTACACAGCGAATAAAATAAAACAATCAATCCATGAAAAGAAACATAGCTAAGTTGCACAGAGGGAAACTAATCATATACTTATCGGCCTCGATTTGACATGAAGCCTGTAGTGGATAAGTCCTTCATGTTTGCATCTATAAGAGGATACCTAAACCCATTCATGAGCATTCACTAAAGTTTTAATACCTTTTAGAGCCTCAAAGCATTATAATAGAATCATAATATCAGAACACACACCCTGTCTTGCCATCTCTCCAAGACTCGAACAGCTTCTTATCTTGACTCCATTCCCCTTGTACATTTCTTGGGCCACCTGCCAAAAAAAAATGCTAACTTAGACTTGAATAGACATACAGTATTATATTGTAAGGTTATAGTAGAAGCAAGAAGAGCTCAGAGTCTGATCTTTGCCTTGTTCCAAAAGTACTCAAAAACTCTGCCTACTCCTGCACTTTCACCACCCACAAATCTCATTCCTCTTGTCTCCTGTATCAAACATACATATAAAGAATTTTGTTTTACTTCCTTTTCTCTCTTGTCTCAAGTAAAGGGCTTCCAAGAGAAACTCACCTCTTGTGGCTCAAGTCCAAGTTGACCAACAGTTGGAACATCTCCCCAGTTATCAACACAAGGTGTTGGCCCTAGAGAAAGTGGAATACGAGTAGTGCTTCTGATCCTACAGTTTGCTTCCACTGACTGCAAGCAAAATTTTCAACCAGACACAAACAACTAAGGATTACGATCCTATATGCGTCATAACAAAACAGAATCACACCTTACGATACTGAGTGTAGATATCAGGCAAATCAAGAACTTCAAACGGAAGATCATCTTTATGGTACATTGTACTTCCCCAGACAAGCTCAAGCTTAGTAGTCCCATTCCCAACCCCTTTCAAAGCCTTACCCACAAGTCTTTCAACTTGTAGCTCCTCGCTGCACGTTTCTTTATGAGCAAACACCTGAAAAACATACTATACAAAGTTAAACATCTTCAAGAAACATCTGAAACTTTCAGCACAAGCACACACACAAAAAAAAGACTTAACTGTATGAGCTCCAAATTCTTTAGCTAGAGAAGGAAGAATGTCTTCAGGTTCACCACTCCGAATAAGAAGATTCAATCCTCTTCTCATCAGATTATTTCTTAAATCGGCCAAGCATTCCATAAGAAACTCAAAGCTACAAACATTACAACACAACACAATGTTTAGCCAAAAACTCAATGATCTCTTATATATATGTAACAAACATGTTCTGCCATGTTTATGAAAATCAATCTGAAAAATTTTATATGAACCTTTATATAATATCTTAGTACATAATTTTATAATTATCATTTTTAGTTTTTTTTTATACTTAGATACTAACTATTTGGATCTAAATATACTATAATTTTAGAGTACACAATATCTTTCCAACCTTTATCTTCATAACAGACTAACAGTCATTTTATGTATTTATTATATTTCACATTAAAATATAGTTATATTTTATTTTAGTTTTGAAACCACAATACTTTTTCTTGAAAATATATCATAGAAACAATTTTATTGTAGTGAAAGGTACAGTACTTTTTGATAAATATTCTAAATCAAAGCGTTTTGCATTTTCTTTTGAAAAACGACTATCGTATATATTCATTGATCTAAAATAATAATAAGACTAAATGAAAACGAAATTTAGTACAAATTAGAAAAAATATAACAATATTCTTCCACTAGAATCTTTAGGATGACATGCCCAAATTTATGCATGACCTAATTATATATGGATGTTGCTGGATTAGTGTCCAAAGGAGTGATGAAACTACAAGTTTATACTTGTTAATTATTAGTTATAGACCTTCCTGGATCCAACATATCTAGCAATCTTTCAATTTACATGGAATATATACATAGATAGATGCGCTCCTTTATATGTTCCCGCATGTCTACATTTTCAATTCCATTATATCTTATGATGACTTTTAATTTACAAAAGTAACATATACATTATAAATGGATAAAAAATGTTTCTAAAACTCAACGCATCGAAGAAGATTAGTTGAGTATAACTTAAATATGCATTCACGACCAATGACGCATAAGATTTGTGTGTGTATGTGCACTAATACAATCATAGATTGGCTAGCTACGATTGAATTATATTTATATGTTAGGGAAGTGAATGTTTTTATGTTTTCCCAATGTCGAATAATCTTTTTAAGAAGTACTCAAGAGATAAACAAAAATTGAGAGAGATTCGCCTAGCACTATTGTATGCGTGATTCTCTTAATTGATTCGATCGTCACTATGTGGCTCCACCATTAGGGCTATTGTCCAAGGTTTTTTTATCACAGTTTTGTCGCTTAAAAGGTGGGTGAGTGACAAAGTTTAATCACAAAAAGTGTGCTTATAATTGGTAGAATCGGAAAGGAAGCTAATTAAAGTAACATTAACCGTCGCATTTAAGATATAGAAAAAAAATGAATGTACAATGACATGATATTATGGAAAATAAGTCATTTAAACAATGAATTGTTCTATTGTGATATATAGATAAGTGGTCGAGCAATAAAAAAATGGGAGAGGATTCAAGTTCTAAGTTTTTGTTGATATATTAAAACCTTGGATGGAAAAGAAAGAGATATGCAGTATAGTGAAAGAATACACTTCGGCTTTGCACCCAAAAAATTAAAATATGTTTTTTCTGATTTTTTTTAAAGAATGTTAATTAACATGTTATTTCATCGATCTTTGAGTAGTTCATTGATCGACAATAAAAATCATGGCAAATTTCTAAATATTTACACCCAAAAAATAATTGCAGATTTGCTAGTTATAATCATAAGCAAGTTTCATAAAGTTGGAATTACTAAAAATAGTAAGCGCTAAAATTACATCCAAATTCAAAACGACATATTTATAGAATAGAGTTCTGAAACTCAACTTTAGTAACTATAAATATATTTTAAAATCACATGAGGTTTTTTATATAATTGCAACTTAAATGTAAAAACAAAATTAAAAAGAGAGAAAACAAAAACATATATAAAATAGAAAAAGCCTAAAAGGTTATAAAAATAGATATTAAATCTCTTTAGCTGCAAAGTTTTATTTGTCACTTTCGAAAGAATACTTTTGTCTTTATGTGATAGAGCCCTTTACGACTCTATAAAACAGTTCCACACACAACTCACTTCTCTAAGAAAAAAACTAAACCATTGCATATCCTCTCTCTCTCTCTCTCTCGTCTCTCTCTCTCTCTCTACTCTCTCTCTCTCTACTCTCTCTCTCTCTTCTCTCTTCTCTCTCTCTCTCTCTCTCTCTCTCTCTCTCTCTCTCAATCAAGAAGATCATGTCAGGCGTGTGGGTGTTCAAGAACGGAGTGATAAGGCTTGTGGAGAACCCTAACCAGTCAGGAACCGACACTCACAGCCGAAGGAAAGTTATGGTCTATTTACCGACAGGAGAAGTGGTCTCATCTTATTCGATGCTCGAGCATATCCTCCAGAGTCTTGGGTGGGAGAGGTACTTTGGCGACATAGAACTCCTCCAGTTCCACAAACCCTCATCTATTGATCTCATCTCTCTCCCCAGAGATTTCACCAGATTCAGCTCCGTTTACATGTATGATATCGTCGTCAAGAACCCTAATTACTTCCATGTCCGAGACTCCAATTAAATCTTCTTTTTTTTTCTTGTTTGCGCTTGTGCTTGTGTGAGTTGTTTTTCAATTTAGCATTTGTTTGGTTTTGTTTTTAGCTGCATGTGCATGTTTTTTTCGTTCTCGAAGCTGAGAGTTGTGTACTGTGTGTGTGATTGTGTTTTTATAGATTGTGATTAAGAAGAGTCTTGGTTCAGGGAGAACTCAACCATAACGTGGTTAAGTTTCATTTTAATGTTTTCATTCTAGCATAACACGGTTCGAGTTCGACGATGATCTGTTGTATCGGTCACACCATTGTTATTGAAATATATGTTATTTGGTTGTGGTTTCTCATCTCAAACGCTTTTCTATTTTCATTTTAAAACTCAAATTTCGTAATGAGTTTTTTCTCTTTTGTATTCTAGTTTTATTGATGAATTGATGACTTCTTTGGCTAGACTTCTAGTTATGGTTGCCAATATATCTCACAACCATAGTAAACATCCATGAAAATATCTATCATCAAAAGATAGATATTATCAAATATGATTTGAGTAACGTAACATATCGCCGCTGTATCATAGTAGAAATTACCATCACAAACTCCATAACAAATCGGCTGTATCATATATATGATGGAATATTTTGGGGACCCCATGAGGCATGAAGAACTTGTTTTCACTAATGTAATTTGATTCCTTAATTCTTAGCAACGAAATACGAGTTGCTTCTTCTCTTCAATTTGCGTTGGTCGAAAGTAATATTGAGTGCTCTTAATTGGTCTCCAGATATATGGTTCCCATTTCAAAATTTTAAAAAATAAGTTCAAGTAAGTTGAAAACATATGTATAGTGCTGCTACATTATCATTTATCTATTTTAAAAACAAGAAACGCATATATAAAGTATTTGCCTTTCGTGCTAGAGCGTCGAAAGACATTGCGTAAAAAGCTTTTTGCAGGCGATTGGTTGTGTCAGTCTTTCAGTGAACACTAAAGAGCAGCTACATCTTACACGAAGAAACTGTAGCATAATAAGTGAAAAATGATGATACATCATTCGGAAAGAAATTCACTACTGTAAATATATATGCCATGGACAAGAAATATCAATAGTAGGTCCTGCTGCTTTGTGTCCCTATAATCATAAAACCATGACTTTACCCCAATCAATCCATGGGGATACATACATGTAATGATGATACAC
>NC_079519.1:30345348-30383887 GCF_000801105.2 Raphanus sativus | reverse complement strand
GAGAGAGAGAGAGAGAGAGAGAGAGAGAGAGGATATGCAATGGTTTAGTTTTTTTCTTAGAGAAGTGAGTTGTGTGTGGAACTGTTTTATAGAGTCGTAAGAGCATCCACAATGGTGGATTCCATTGTGGAGTCCTTAAGATTAGTTTAGCATTAATTTTTTTGTTTTTTGTTTTTTTGAATAGTTAAGGACTTAATCAAAATGATCAAGTCCAATGGTGTTACTCTAATTAGAGTCCTTAGCGTTTTGTAACAAAACCACAAAACCCAACAATTTTCAGCGATTGATACAAAATCCTAAAACATAACAACAGTGAAATCTATGAAGCTGGAAACTGAATACCATGAAATTTATAACACAGTGTAAAACTTCCCTCCTCCAAGCGGACGACTTGAGCAAAACTTTTAGACATGTTCTTGATAAAGTCTGTCTGCAATGCAGCAGCAGCAGCGGGTTTATGTTCGTTTTCTCCTACTCTCCTGTAGATGGCAAGCTTGGCTGCCTTCTTGCCTTCCGTTCTTGAATTATCTTCTCCCTCTCTTCATAAAACCCAAAATCATCCAAGATTGAAGTCTCAGCATCGTAGTTCTTGAAAATCTTCAGCATCTCAATGCCTTCTAGTTTCACCTGTAGTTATTTTTTAGGTTGTGATTCTGCAAGTTGGTTTAAAAAAAAGATGTATCTTATAACACAAGAAAGCTTGAGAGGACTTACTTCTTGAGTGTCTCGAGTGTTCGTCACAGGCTTATTGTCATTGTTCTCCAATATAATGTGGCGGAACTGACTGTTTGGAACGTCTTTGATGGTGTGCCACTTCACCGGGAACTGTCCGTTCCATTTGTCTTGTTGCCAGTAATCAACGCTCTTCTCAAAATCCACAGGTCCTATCATCTCCGCTACTCCACAGAACTGAGAGCTAGCGTTTACCTGCAGTGACAACACCATTAGCAATTCTGTAGAAGGAAGGCAAATGCAGACACACACACACAGAGAAAAGGATTAGACTCGTACAGAGAACAGAAGAATTGGGTTTCATCTTTGACTGATTTTTTATGGATTCAAGCTACAAAAGATTCTTCTCATGAACCATAGCTGAAGAAACAGAGAAGCAAAACACACACATCAAACAGGGCAACACTTTTTAGCAAAACACACACATCCTATCTCTGTTAAAATCGAAACTTTATCATCCATCCACCCTTTAGAATTAAAATTGAAACTTTATCATCCATCCACCCTTTAGAATTAAAATTGAAACTTTATGAATATCTGAAAATATGTTACCAGTGGTGGCAAAGGTGGTTGGACGGGAAGCTACGAGTTTGGTAGGTGCAGTGAAGAAAAAGGGCTTCTTCACATCCGCGAAGGTTACATCTTCGCAGTCAAAAGAAGAATAATCATCATCCTTGAACCCTTTGAAATCAGCCTCGAATTCTTCGTCCAGATCGAAGAAACTGGATCGCTTCTTCGACTTCTTCTTCGAATTTTTTGGATCCGGCCAGATAAACTCGCTGGTGATGCGGCGGGACTTCGGCGGAAGGATGAAATCGGAGATTATTGATCCTCGACAAGGTGACTGCGAAGTCGAAGGGGTACGGATTCGTTACGTTGCTCGGCCCAATGACTAGATGCCACGTCGATACGGACTCGATCCGTAAACCCCTTATTTAAGGATTGATCCTTACCATTCCTTCTTTTTTTAATATTTCCCACACGTGTTAACATATGTTAACGAGCTAAGGATTTGGTGTGAGACGCCGTTGCGGCTGGTCTAAAGGGCTCTATCACATAAAGACAAAAGTATTCTTTCGAAAGTGACAAATAAAACTTTGCAGCTAAAGAGATTTAATATCTATTTTTATAACCTTTTAGGCTTTTTCTATTTTATATATGTTTTTGTTTTCTCTCTTTTTAATTTTGTTTTTACATTTAAGTTGCAATTATATAAAAAACCTCATGTGATTTTAAAATATATTTATAGTTACTAAAGTTGAGTTTCAGAACTCTATTCTATAAATATGTCGTTTTGAATTTGGATGTAATTTTAGCGCTTACTATTTTTAGTAATTCCAACTTTATGAAACTTGCTTATGATTATAACTAGCAAATCTGCAATTATTTTTTGGGTGTAAATATTTAGAAATTTGCCATGATTTTTATTGTCGATCAATGAACTACTCAAAGATCGATGAAATAACATGTTAATTAACATTCTTTAAAAAAAATCAGAAAAAACATATTTTAATTTTTTGGGTGCAAAGCCGAAGTGTATTCTTTCACTATACTGCATATCTCTTTCTTTTCCATCCAAGGTTTTAATATATCAACAAAAACTTAGAACTTGAATCCTCTCCCATTTTTTTATTGCTCGACCACTTATCTATATATCACAATAGAACAATTCATTGTTTAAATGACTTATTTTCCATAATATCATGTCATTGTACATTCATTTTTTTTCTATATCTTAAATGCGACGGTTAATGTTACTTTAATTAGCTTCCTTTCCGATTCTACCAATTATAAGCACACTTTTTGTGATTAAACTTTGTCACTCACCCACCTTTTAAGCGACAAAACTGTGATAAAAAAACCTTGGACAATAGCCCTAATGGTGGAGCCACATAGTGACGATCGAATCAATTAAGAGAATCACGCATACAATAGTGCTAGGCGAATCTCTCTCAATTTTTGTTTATCTCTTGAGTACTTCTTAAAAAGATTATTCGACATTGGGAAAACATAAAAACATTCACTTCCCTAACATATAAATATAATTCAATCGTAGCTAGCCAATCTATGATTGTATTAGTGCACATACACACACAAATCTTATGCGTCATTGGTCGTGAATGCATATTTAAGTTATACTCAACTAATCTTCTTCGATGCGTTGAGTTTTAGAAACATTTTTTATCCATTTATAATGTATATGTTACTTTTGTAAATTAAAAGTCATCATAAGATATAATGGAATTGAAAATGTAGACATGCGGGAACATATAAAGGAGCGCATCTATCTATGTATATATTCCATGTAAATTGAAAGATTGCTAGATATGTTGGATCCAGGAAGGTCTATAACTAATAATTAACAAGTATAAACTTGTAGTTTCATCACTCCTTTGGACACTAATCCAGCAACATCCATATATAATTAGGTCATGCATAAATTTGGGCATGTCATCCTAAAGATTCTAGTGGAAGAATATTGTTATATTTTTTCTAATTTGTACTAAATTTCGTTTTCATTTAGTCTTATTATTATTTTAGATCAATGAATATATACGATAGTCGTTTTTCAAAAGAAAATGCAAAACGCTTTGATTTAGAATATTTATCAAAAAGTACTGTACCTTTCACTACAATAAAATTGTTTCTATGATATATTTTCAAGAAAAAGTATTGTGGTTTCAAAACTAAAATAAAATATAACTATATTTTAATGTGAAATATAATAAATACATAAAATGACTGTTAGTCTGTTATGAAGATAAAGGTTGGAAAGATATTGTGTACTCTAAAATTATAGTATATTTAGATCCAAATAGTTAGTATCTAAGTATAAAAAAAAACTAAAAATGATAATTATAAAATTATGTACTAAGATATTATATAAAGGTTCATATAAAATTTTTCAGATTGATTTTCATAAACATGGCAGAACATGTTTGTTACATATATATAAGAGATCATTGAGTTTTTGGCTAAACATTGTGTTGTGTTGTAATGTTTGTAGCTTTGAGTTTCTTATGGAATGCTTGGCCGATTTAAGAAATAATCTGATGAGAAGAGGATTGAATCTTCTTATTCGGAGTGGTGAACCTGAAGACATTCTTCCTTCTCTAGCTAAAGAATTTGGAGCTCATACAGTTAAGTCTTTTTTTTGTGTGTGTGCTTGTGCTGAAAGTTTCAGATGTTTCTTGAAGATGTTTAACTTTGTATAGTATGTTTTTCAGGTGTTTGCTCATAAAGAAACGTGCAGCGAGGAGCTACAAGTTGAAAGACTTGTGGGTAAGGCTTTGAAAGGGGTTGGGAATGGGACTACTAAGCTTGAGCTTGTCTGGGGAAGTACAATGTACCATAAAGATGATCTTCCGTTTGAAGTTCTTGATTTGCCTGATATCTACACTCAGTATCGTAAGGTGTGATTCTGTTTTGTTATGACGCATATAGGATCGTAATCCTTAGTTGTTTGTGTCTGGTTGAAAATTTTGCTTGCAGTCAGTGGAAGCAAACTGTAGGATCAGAAGCACTACTCGTATTCCACTTTCTCTAGGGCCAACACCTTGTGTTGATAACTGGGGAGATGTTCCAACTGTTGGTCAACTTGGACTTGAGCCACAAGAGGTGAGTTTCTCTTGGAAGCCCTTTACTTGAGACAAGAGAGAAAAGGAAGTAAAACAAAATTCTTTATATGTATGTTTGATACAGGAGACAAGAGGAATGAGATTTGTGGGTGGTGAAAGTGCAGGAGTAGGCAGAGTTTTTGAGTACTTTTGGAACAAGGCAAAGATCAGACTCTGAGCTCTTCTTGCTTCTACTATAACCTTACAATATAATACTGTATGTCTATTCAAGTCTAAGTTAGCATTTTTTTTTGGCAGGTGGCCCAAGAAATGTACAAGGGGAATGGAGTCAAGATAAGAAGCTGTTCGAGTCTTGGAGAGATGGCAAGACAGGGTGTGTGTTCTGATATTATGATTCTATTATAATGCTTTGAGGCTCTAAAAGGTATTAAAACTTTAGTGAATGCTCATGAATGGGTTTAGGTATCCTCTTATAGATGCAAACATGAAGGACTTATCCACTACAGGCTTCATGTCAAATCGAGGCCGATAAGTATATGATTAGTTTCCCTCTGTGCAACTTAGCTATGTTTCTTTTCATGGATTGATTGTTTTATTTTATTCGCTGTGTAGATTGTTTGTTCGTTTCTTGTGAGAGACAGGGGCTTGGACTGGCGCATGGGTGCTGAATGGTTTGTTGGAATTGAACCTTTGATTAAACTTACAAAGTGAAGATGGAATCAAGTGAAGAAGAAGAAGAAGTGGAAGCAAGGAAGCTTGCCACATAAGGAAAAGAAGAAGAAGAAGAAGAAGAAAAAGAAGAAGAAGCTTGGAGCGCAAGCAACAGAAAAAGAAAGAAGAAAAAGAAGAAGAAGCTTGGAGCGCAAGCAACAGAAAAAGAAGAAGAAGCAAAGCCAACTAATTACAAGAAGTCCAACGAGAAGTTGAGATGTGACTTTAGTCACAAAGAATCAAGTTGAGAAGGAAAAGAATTAGTTGGCTAAACAATCTAAGGAAGAGTGAAGTATTGAATAAAAGCCTAGCTAAGAAGAGTTAGTGAGAGTTGTTGAAAGTTGTCTAAGTCTAGAGTCCAAGTTGTGCAAGTGTAGTAAGTAGAGAAGTCTACTATAAAATGTATGTGTGTGTTGTTGTAAGAAAAGTATCCAAATCAATAAGAAAAAGAGTTAGCAATGTAGACATACAAAGTGTGTTCTCTCTTCTCTCTACAACATAAAGAAACGTGAGAGTAAAGAGAGTGTATGTGTGCTTGTGTATCACAAAACACAAGTACAAAAACAAAGAGTGAACAAGTACAAAAACAGAGTGTCAACTGAGAACAGAACAAGTGAGAGAGATGACCATGACTGAGATAAGGCCAAGCAAAAACACAACATGGTTTAAGACATGTCTTTTGGACTATGATCCTTGTTCTAATTACGGAAACTGGACCTATCGAGCAGGTATTACTACTGCTACTCATGCCACTTGTGGCTTTATGGAAACTTTTCATATGATGATGAACAATTTTGTTTTGGCTCATCGAAGGAGTTGGTAATGATCCAAGAGAAGACCGGTACTTTAGCATCCCCAAGCAAGTAAGTAACTTATAACATCTGGTCCCAGCAAGTGACGTGAAGAAGAGACTGAAGCTGTGTTTTTTTTTTTGGGGGGGAGGGTCAGCTCAGAACTATGATCCAGAAGGAGAGTACGTTGCGTTTTGGGTGCAGCAGCTGTGTCGGCTTCCAAAAGAGAAAAGGCATTGGCCTGGGAGATTGATGTATATGGACACAGTTGTGCCATTGAAGCATGGTCATGGTGGTAGTGCTCAAACGTCTCCAGGGTCAAAGTCTCGTGGTGGTTTCAGAGGGAATCACAGTGGGAATCACACCACCAATGGTCCTTAGAGAAACTATTCTTCACAAGAATTTGTATTATTATTATTATTATGTTTTTTTTTAATTATTCTTATTATTATTATTATTATCATCATTAAACTATAACAACATACTAGATTTTGACCCACACACCCGTGCGGATGTATTTTTTATAAAATATGTTGTTTTCATGTCAATATTAGAGTTCGGCAAAAATATGAATCCAAAAGATCGAACCGATCCCGATTCAAAAAGAAGTACCAAAACCAAACCGAAATTGATTAAATATCAAAATTATTCAAAATTATGTATATTATTTTTTAGATTTAGTTTATAAAAAACATCTAAAATATATATAGTACTTTTAAGTTGGTTTAAATAATTGAAATATATATAAATAGTCAAATATAAATATCTAAAATAGTTAAATATACTCAAAACACCAAAATACTTAAAATAATTATTGATTCTCTATCCAAATATTTAAATCAAACCAATTTATATGTTAAGTTTAGGTATTCAAACTATGTTATTCAGATTTATTTGTAATATATTATTTTGTTTATATATTTTGAGAAATTTAAAGTATATCTTGATCCCCCGCGGATGTTCTTTTTCGGTTTGCAATGTTTAATATCTACTATATTTTATATAAGTGTAATTTTGTTAATAATGTATTCTATGCTAATTTTATAAATTAAATGACAAATTACATTAGTTATTTCTTATATATCCAAATTATTGAAACATATGTTTTTTAATCATAGAGTTTATTTGAATTTGTTTGTATTTACAACCAATTAGAATAAATATTAATATGTTTCTATTCATTCATTTGTGTTAGAAAATATTTTTTAATATTTTTAAAAAATGCATAAAGTCATGTTAAATTATTAACATTATTTTTAATTATAGATCAGATATAGTTGGGTAGATTATATGTATATGAGAAAATTCTATTAATATTTTTTAAAATATGGTCATGATTTTATATAATTAGATAATTTATAGTTGAAGCATTAGAATATACAAAGTTAATCTGTTTGGTTCATATCTATCACTAAAATATTTAACAACTTTTTGTGATAGTTATATATAAATAAGCTTTGGAATTGTTGGTGGTACCCATGTTTAAATAGTACAATAACAATAATAAAGGTATAGATGACATTATTCGATTTAGTAACACACATCAATATTTGAATTAAAAATTTGTTAATGGGCTTGTTGATTTGTTTTGGTGTATTACGTGAGAGGCTTTGTGTTAATATTAATGTATGTATTATTAAAATCAGTGGCAATGATTGTAAATATATAAACTAAGTGAGGGTTAATTTACATTTGCACTTCAATTTTAATAGGATAGATTAGACGATTCCTTTAAACTATGTAAAAAATATATATTACACGATTCATTTTCAACTATATAACAAACATATTACACGGTTTATCATTTTCAACTATGTAACAAACATATTACACGTCCTTCTCATCTCCTTTTCCACGCTCTTTCCCGATATAGGCTGATGATCGGTATGGAGGTGAGAGTGTGAGACCTCCATAGTCAGGGCCAGCTCCAAAATTTTGTGGGTTCGGATACAACCTGAAATCCGAATCAGGGCCAGCTACAAAATTTTGTCATGGTCTTATCCATTCTAGGTAAGACCTCCGTAGTCTCGTTCTCATATCTTTCCTCAGTTTCCCACTTCCAAACGTTTGAATTTTATATTGACCAGTTTTCAGTTTATTTGTTTACTTAAATGGAGACCATGATAGACCCGACAAATTCATCAGTACTACTATGTCTCTATTTCTTCTCTTTTCTTTTGTGCTAGTTGCTTCTCCTCGGACAAGCCTTGATCAACTTGAATCGCATGCGTAGGGAAACTCAATTCACACTTAGTTCAAAAACTCATTTCTCTTATAACTAGTTTCGTTCATATATCACACAAAGTGAGCAGATAATCAGAGCTTCCATACAATTCCATATGGAGTAACTAAAGAGCTTATTACATATGCTTACAAAATTAAATTAATTAGTAGTCTGAATGATTGAGTGCTTGTCATAGTAAACGGTGACGTTTCTGTTCTTGTCCTATCCGGTTCTTTATATAATATGGTCAGCAGATTATGTACAAAAGGAAAAGAGGATACGATATAGGAACATGATGATAATTGATAACGCACGTACCTAAAAAGCTGAAACATTTTAAAGAGGAAAGCGATGATGACTTGATGAGTGTCTCTTGTCAAATTTGCGTTCAAGGATTTGGTTTATGATTGTCTGACCAAAATCTTTATTAGATGACCACTTTTGTCGGCCCGCAGTACCTTAGATTCCCAAAAACGACAACGCACATTTCATAATATTCCACAAATTTCGGCTTCTTTTCTCCTTTTTCATCGCTTTTATATAATTCTCTTGACTGTTACGTAATATTACGTCCAACAAAATAATCTGCGAATTATAATTGATTTTGCTTATTTATGTTAGGTCAAGAAATGATAATTGACAGCATAGTATATAATTCCAGATAAACTAACACCGTACGCACTGGAGCTGACAGACGCCAACAACAATAGTGCATTTTTTGCACTATGTTTAGGGCTGTATGTTGTGCATTCTAAATAAACCTATGTATAAACTATAGATTAGGACGGCCAATGCAAGCAGGCTCGTTCCCTTAATAGTTCGGGTTATCCTATTTGTAAGTCAAAACATTCAAACCAATCTTATATTTTTTTCTACTGTTGACTATTTTAATATGTATATTAAACTTTAAATATGATGGGGGAAAACAGACAAGAACAGCCAAACCTTTTGTCCATGAATCTTTAACTCCACAAAACCAGTTGCATCTGAAATAAAATATGAAGCTCAAACCCATTTGGTGGACTGAATTCATTTTTTTTTTTATCTGAAAGAAAATTTCATTATATATAAGAGATATGTACAGAACGGCCTATCTGGTGCTTATAAATGTCTTCACTTAAGATTTTGCTTAGAATATATCCTCTTTTAAATGCCTCTCCTAGAAGCTGTTGTAATAAGAAACAAAGAAAATCCCCCTTTAATTTTGAAAAACTTCACAAGAATAAAAGTAACCATTAACAAAAGAAAAACGTGTATTAATATACTATCATGAAAAAAAATTAATATACTATTGCACCGATGCTGGACATCTGATCAATACCAAGGGTCGTTAGTACAGTTCACATAGTCGATTTGAAAGAATGAAAATGTAGAGTATTCCATGGAGAGTTTGCATGAGTAGAAGAGAGCAAAATGTAGCCGAAGGACAACTTGCCAGAATTATGTTCATCACCAATATTGTTATGCATGATGAACGACCCTCCGGCAAGTCATCCTTGGCTGCATTATACTCTACTCAACTTCATGCAATTCTACTCCGTTGGGCATGCATTTTCATCAAACTTCAATGCATGAGAGTGTTTGTGATGGGTATGGGAAGTGTAATGAGAGCAAGTATTTATAAAAGAGAGAGACATGTAACTGCACAACGTATCCGGTCCGATATAATATGCATTTACATATATGGTGATATAAATATTCGACAATCAGGTAAAGATTCGGAAACCAAGTGGCTCTAGTGCTAAAAATAAAGCCAATATAATGTTAATGTCAAAAGACTCGGCCTTTCCACCATCCACTCACAAAGTCTTGTACACTTCTTAAAATCGGTATATCAATCGATTCTCTCAACCTAACTTATTAGATGTTTATTTATCTTTTAGCCTTAACTAATTTGGAGCAGTTAACACACATGGCTTGTTAACCAGTTTTCTGTAGACAATTCATTTAAGTTTTTCAGATCTAATTTAACAATGCTGCATCACACAAAGAAAATACATCTGTCAGAATATTTTCATGATTTTTGTCCCAAAAAGATATGAAAAAGTTATTAACTCCAATATATAATCTTAAGAACCCATTTTCTAGGATCAAATTGACAGGTAGATCTTAAGATTTTAAAACTTGATCAACCACTGAACCAATATGGATGCTCTAAGATGGTGTCTACATTGGTCCCACTGCTTTGAACCAAATAAATATTTTACCTTTTGGAGAAATATTGAAAGTCAAAGAATTATTTGCATTAGTGGTGATTGGCCTCCATGCTAATAAAAAAAAGCAGAAAAAGCGATCAGGGGAATATAAAAAGAAAAACATGATAGATATGGTTAGATATTGAGAGCTGCACTTCATTTTTGTCAACAACAGTAAAGTATTTATTTTATTGATTCATGTCTCTAAATGTTTACATATGTATCTAATATGTGCATATATAAGGGTGTATTGTCGTTATTCATCCATGTTTTAATTTAATTTTATGCATACAACGATAAACTTCTGGCGACTTCTTAACTTCTGGCGACTTCTTAACTTATGGTATTGTGATCTTCCCTATTGCTCAAAGAATATTAGCATGAATTAACTGGTCCTGGTGTTACTGAATTCGATAGGTCATGTTGTATAATTATCATCAAAACAAAAATATTTTACTTCCACTTTCGACATGCAGTATTTATGTAATACATGTTCAGTTAACCTTGACATAAAGCAAGATTGTTAGGGTATTAGTAACAAGACTTGAATTCATATATTATTAGATCATCTTCAAATAAGTCTATGTTTTTCTAAAGTTGAAACTTATAAAAGTTTACTAGATCTTGACCTGCGCGCACGTCCGCGCGGATGTTCGTTTTCGGTTTGAAATGTTATGATATTATTTTTTTAGGTTATGTAATTGTGATATTAAATTTCTGTATACTGTCTGGTGATATTAAAAGTGTAAATGATGAAGTACATTAGTTATTTGGTTGAAACATATTTTTGTTAATCATATAGTTTGTTTGTGGTAGTGTGTGGAACTAGAAGATCTAATGAATAAATAGCTATGACTAAGGATGCCATTTTAAAAATTGTAAATTACGTAGACATGTTCATAGAAAATACAATGATTTATAAAATTTTATATGAAAAAATTAACATATAAAAACAGGTATATAATACACTTAAAAAATTTTCATTATTTTATTATCTAACTCCATATTACAATACGAAACTTCAATATTTTCTTGCAGAATAGTTCATATATTAAACTCGATTTCATGTATATAATAATTTCTGAGTGTATGTGAATGATGAGTATGACTTTAATTTGATGGTTAGATATGGTTAGATAAAAAGCAGTTAGGTTCATTTGTAATTACAGAATAAACAAAATAAAAATCCATTAAAATGTTGTAAAAAACGTCATGGACTCTGCATTAAATGAGGTGATTATGGGCTCTAGGTGTGAAATGAGGTGATTGATCTAGATAATTTCTTGAATTAAAATCAGTGGTAGTCTGTGGTAAATAAGAGAAGAAGTAGAGGTTAGTTTCCATTTGTACTTCACTTTTAATAGGATATACTAGATCATGACCCGCTCGACCGAGCGGGAGTCAATTTTTTTTTTATCTTTGTTTTTACTAAATGTTATACATGATCGCAATTTATATTAATATAAAATTTTGATAAATAACAATGTGTACTAATGTGTTTAAATAAGCAACGTGTTTAATTACTAAATTTGATTTTTAAATTTTATGATAACGTAAAGTAGATTTTTTCTATATTATTTAAAATATATAGTGCTATATATTTTGTATTTTCAACATTTATCATACAAAACTTACATTGGGGTATTATTTATATGAAAATACGTGTAACATAATATATTTATATATTATATAAACATATGCACACCCACACATGTTTTATTTTTAAAATGTATTCTATATTGTTTAGTTTTATGTAGTATCGAGTTTGTATAATTCAATTTTGTGTTTAAAGAACAATATCAAAACTGTTTTTCGTATGTAAAAATAACACTTTGCAAGCGCGAGTTGTGTCTTTTTATTGTAACACAAAATTTTATATAAAACTTATATTTTTTTGTACATTACGGAATTTAATTTTTTAAAATAATTATTACGTAATTTCAAAGTGAATTTTATCTCTGAGGTCTAATATATTTTGTGTGTAATGGTTCAAAGCATTTTTCGATATATATTATATTTCAGTTTGGTTTATTTTTAGTATTATTGTATAAGTATAATACTATACAATATTACTATATTCTATACAATATATGAAGCTATGTGTTATTTGTTTTACAAAGTAGATTAGGCCCAACGTAGTTATAAGAATAGTCATATATTTATGTATGTGTCTATGACTTATCTACCTAATGTTATTCGTACTAATAAAATTAATATGGCCAATGAAAATATACTGATCAATTTAAAATGAATTGTATAGGGTAATTATAGAACGATTAATATTTTTAATATTCTTAGTATATATCTTATTTAAATCGACATGTAATAAATGTAAAAATCATATATGGAATATGGACAAAAAGAAGAACTGTATTTAAGGAAATACATCAATGCAAAGTTAGACTATGGTACGTATTATATATAAAAAATAAAACATTTAATTTAAATATATAAGGTCCACCTTTAAAAATCCACCTAGAAGAAGTTGTAATTTTCCTATTTTAATAAGATAGATAGATAGATATTGTACTTTGTTTAACGAAAATTTCATATTAAAAAAGTATAGAGAAAAAATAGAAAGTTAGATATGCATTAGTTAAACTCACCATATACATTAAACTATTTATCAAAAATATTAAGTATAGTAAAAGTAACTTTTTTTATTCGTAAGCTTTCATTAACATATACATAAGAAAATTAATTTAAATAAAAAATATAGTTAATATCATAAATAATTGTTTTTTTTTAAAAAGAAGATGAAAAATAAATAAATCATGGTAAAACATTAGTGGGCCTTTATGTGTATCAGACTGGGCTTCTCAGTTGGAAGACACTACCGGAGTTTTTGTTCGGTGGTGGACTGGATCCTATTGACTCGGATCTGAATCATGACTCTGCTGTATATCTGATTTTTTTTCTGTTGTGGGAGTTTCTCGTGAAACGATTTGAACAAAAAAATAATAAAAAAAAAAGAGTTCTCGCGAATGCAATTGTGCTCAGACTTTTGATTTGTTTTCGTCGATCGAAAAAAATGCTGCGCGCGAGAGCGTTTCGGCAGACGAACGGGAAGATAGTGAAGATACAGGTACATCCCACGCATCCATGGCTCGTTACGGCTGATGATTCCGATCACGTCTCCGTATGGAACTGGGAGCACCGTCAGGTTCTAGTTTTGATTCAATTCTGGTAGTGATCCCGAATCGATGATTTGCAACATAAATTAGCCATTTCTTATAGGTAATTTATGAGCTGAAAGCCGGTGGAGTCGACGAGCGACGTTTGGTTGGTGCCAAGTTAGAGAAGCTCGCCGAGGGAGACTCCGGTGAGAGCCATGGATCAACTTGTTCCATGTCAATTTCCATTAGAGCGTCTCTAATGTATTACTACTCTGTTTTGTTCTTCGAAATAGATATGATCGTTAAGAGTTTTATGAAAAAAAATGGAGTAGTGATTAAGAAATAATTTCAGTCCGTAGTCCCACGTTTTAATCCATTGTGAAAGAGAAATATAGTATGGTTAGAGAAGATTTTACTCTAAATTTCATATTAGGACTGTTCGTTTGGCAGACGTAGCTTTCTGCGGCTGCGACCATATTTTTGTTAGACCACACGCAGTTACCTGCGTCCGAATGCTGGAGCAGATTCTGTGTCTAAGGCTGAACGCTGATAAAATTAATCTGCAGAAGCAGCCGCAGCCGCAGCCGCAAGAAACTGCGTCTACCAAATGAACAGTAATAGAAAATAGAGTAGGATTAGAGATGCTCTTATCGGCTTAAGTTATTTTTCCTTCAATTATGCATTCTATTCTGGTATATTATTATGCTCTTCATGACTTACATTGACTTTTTTTTTTTTTTTTTTTTGCTTAGACTATAAAGGCAAGCCTACTGAAGCCATTAGAGGAGGAAGGTAATAGATCTTCACCGTTGCTATTCTTTCATCCCTATCTGATATGAGAAGGGAAAAAATTGAATAATCTGCCATATCTTTTTTTTTTTTGTCACTTACAAGTGTAAAGCAGGTGAAGTTTTATGACGATGATGTGCGTTACTGGCAACTGTGGAGGAACCGCTCTGCAGCCGCTGAATCTCCGTCAGCTGTTGATCATCTCACATCCGGTTTCACTTCTCCTGCTCCATCGACTAAAGGCCGGCACTTTTTGGTCATCTGTTGCGAGAATAAAGCCATTTTCTTGGACTTGGTGACAATGCGTGGCCGAGATGTGCCTAAGACGGAGCTTGACAACAGGTCTCTTGTCTGGTAAGTGTATTGCCTTTTCTCTAGTTTTAGAGCATGGATTTGATCGACACCTGAGACCACCAAAAAGATGTAGACTGCGATAGCAAGTTAATGTGCAAGCAAACAGTGTTTCTACTTTTTTTTTTTTTTGACAAATGCTTCTGCTCCGTAAAGTTGTTAGACTTTCATCTTTTGTTTGCAGCATGGAGTTTCTTACCAGATCATCGGGTGGTGATGGCCCTTTAGTTGCTTTTGGTTCAACTGATGGTGTCATTAGAGTTTTGTCAATGATAACATGGAAGGTTTGTTTGTTCCATATTATTGAATGTTTATTTTGTTTTTTTTTCGGGGTTTAGGGTGCGATCTATTGATACTGGTATGTGTTAATTTCCCTGAATTTTTACTTCATTGCAGCTTGCACGTAGGTATACAGCTGGCCATAAAGGATCAATTTATTGCTTGATGAATTTCATGGCATCATCTGGCGAGGTAACTAGCTACACATTTCTCTCTTTTAAAAATTGGTAGCTTAGTGCTCCAGTCATTTTATATCATTATTAGGTTATGTTATTAGTTCTACTAATAACTGCTTTCTTATCCTTTCTTTCTAAATTAAACGATTTTTAATGAATGATTATCAAGCATTTTCTCTCCGTTATTTATCTTCAGTACATGATACCAGCCGTTCTCTATCTACTTGCAATTGCAGGCATTCCTTGTTTCAGGTGGCAGTGATGGTTTACTTATACTGTGGAATGCCGATCATGGCACTGATTCTAGAGACCTTGTACCCAAGCTTAGCTTAAAGGTATTTATTTTAATCCTACTCTTTCATGCAAAGATTGGCCAGATTTGGTTACAGTGCAGGACATGTCACCATTGTTCTAGTTTCTCTGAACCTTCTGAGTTGATATGTGTTTCTGTTTTCTGAGTGTTGGATAATTAGTAGTTAGATTTTTTTTTTTCATCCTTTTGTGATTAATAGGCTGAGTAATGGTTAGAAGAGTATGACATGCTCATGTTTTTTTGTTTTTGTTTTAATTGACATACTATTGTTTGCTTAATTGAGTCTATAAACTCCACTTTGCTGTTATACTGTTTTGTCCTTCCAGATATGGTTGGGTAAAAGCGTTTGCTCACTCTCTTCTGATGTTGTTGTTCTGACTGTATCAGGCACATGATGGCGGGGTGGTGGCTGTTGAGCTGACACGGGTAAGTGGCAGTGCTCCACAACTGATTACAATTGGTGCAGACAAGACATTGGCGATATGGGACACAATGACATTTAAGGTAATGTTGTATCTCATGTATGGGCTTTGCACATATTGTGGATCTCTTTTCCAACACACATGTCTACTGTTTATCTACAGGAGCTGCGGAGAATTAAACCTGTCCCGAAGCTAGCTTGCCACAGTGTTGCATCTTGGTGTCATCCTCGAGCACCAAACCTTGATATTTTGACTTGCGTTAAAGATTCACACATATGGTATCACTTCGTAGTATCTGTGGTGAACATCTTTATTTATATTAGAGAAAAATGTCTAATTGCTTAACTTCTCACAGGTCTATTGAGCATCCAACTTATTCGGCCCTGACAAGGCCATTATGTGAACTTTCTTCCTTGGTTCCGCCTCAAGTACTTGCAACCCACAAAAAACTTAGGGTAAGTAAACACAGCACTATTACCTTATTATATATAATAGCGTAGCTTCTATAGTTACTAATTAATATCATATTTTTTCAGGTCTTTTGTATGGTTGCACATCCTCTACAGCCACATCTCGTCGCAACTGGTACCAATGTTGGTATTATAGTTAGTGAATTTGATCCTCGTGCCATTCCGTCTGCAGCTTTTCTACCAGCACTGCCTGGAAGTCGGGAGAATTCAGCTGTATATATCCTTGGAAGAGAACTAAAGCTCTTAAACTTTCAAATATCCAACTCAGCCAACCCATCCCTTGGAAATAATGCCTTGTCCGAATCAGGAATGTCTAAGCTAGATGCAGGCGAACAGATGACTGTAAAGCAGACCAAAAAGCAGAGTGTGGCATCAGTTCCCCATGACTCATACTCAGTTCTTTCTGTAAGCAGTTCAGGAAAGTAAGTTTCCGGTTCTTTTTTTCAGTCTTCAAGTTCTATATTGAGATATAATATAACAAGATTTAACAACCTAAGAACAGTAGCTAGGCATGGACATCTAGAACAGTAACTAACTTTATTCTCTGGTTGTAGGTATGTGGCAGTTGTATGGCCTGATATCCTGTACTTCTCTATCTACAAAGTTAGTGACTGGTCCGTTGTTGATTCTGGAAGTGCAAGAATTTTGGCATGGGATACATGTCGAGATAGATTTGCAATACTAGAATCTGTATTACCTCAAAGAATGCCTATGATCCCAAAGGGTGGTTCATCAAGAAAGGCGAAAGAAGCAGCTGCAGCCGCAGCACAAGCCGCTGCTGCTGCTCATGCATCTTCATCAGCTAGTGTCCAAGTTCGTATTCTCTTAGATGATGGAACCTCAAACATCCTCATGAGATCTGTAGGAGGTCGCTCTGAACCGGTATGTGTCTTTTACTGGAGTCATTTCAATCCGTAACCGCTTTTGATGTGTTCTAGTCTCAGCTGGGGATTAGTTTTCTAAAAACAGGCATCTTTCATATTCAGTTCATCAAAAAGAAAAAAAAACCAGATGTGGAATCTACTTGTTTATTAATTGATGTTTGACTAAAAGAATAAGGTTGCTGAACAGGAGAATCTTACACATTGAGATTCTTCTTGACTCCTAGTGGTGGTGTATTCTGTATGTTTCGAGAGCATTAGTCTTATGCTTCAAAATTTCTCCTCGCAGGTCATTGGTCTGCATGGCGGTGCTCTACTTGGAATAGGCTATCGCACATCCCGAAGGATTAGTCCTGTTGCCGCAACAGCTATTTCGACCATTCAGTCGATGCCACTCTCAGGATTTGGAAACAGTAATGTTTCTTCGTTTTCTAGCTATGACGATGGTTCTTCGCAGAGATCTACCGAGTCAGCACCCCTAAACTACCAGCTCTACAGGTGACTAGTGGCTCCATTTTGGTTACCTCTACTTTAATTCTGTGGCATTAATGTTAAAGCATCTCAGTTCCATATAAATCCTCATGTAAGTTTTTCAATGTGTAGTTGGGAAAATTTTGAGCCAGTAGGTGGTATGCTACCTCAGCCAGAGTGGACGGCATGGGACAAAACAGTTGAGTATTGTGCTTTTGCGTATCAACAATACATGGTCATATCGTCCTTGCGCCCTCAGTATAGATATCTTGGTAATGTTGCCATCTCACATGCTACTGGGGCTGTTTGGCACCGCAGGCAGCTGTTTGTGGCTACACAAACCACGATTGAGTAAGATTTGTGTTCTACATATGATTCCAAGGACTTCTTTCTGTTTTGAAATCAGTTACTCTGAGGCTTGATTGCCTAATACTTTCTTCCATGCCTGGATTTCCAGATGTGTTTTTGTGGATGCGGGAGTTTCTGAAATTGATATAGAGACTAGGAAGATGAAGGAGGAAATGAAACTTAAGGAGGCACAGGCCAGAGCAGTTGCAGAGCATGGAGAGTTAGCCTTAATCACAGTAGAAGGTGCCCAGAGTGCCAAGCAAGAAAATATATCTTTGAGGGCCCCCTTGCTACAGGTGGACATTTTCTTGCTTTTATATGAGATAAAACATAATTGATTTTGAAGCTCAATTTTCAGGTCTAAGCTTGTGTCTTTTGCACTCATTGCGTATCCTTTTTTTATTGTAGGTGGTGCGTCTAGCTTCTTTCCAAAATGCTCCATCTGTTCCACCATTTTTATCACTGCCGAGACAATCTAGAGGTGATGGCGATGACATGGATGAAAGAAGGGCCAGTGAGGTAGCTGTAGGTGGTGGGGGAGTCTCAGTTGCTGTTACTCGTTTCCCAGTGGAGCAAAAGCGACCAGTAGGGCCTCTTGTTGTTGCTGGTGTACGTGATGGAGTTCTTTGGCTCATTGACAGGTATCAAGAGTCTCCATATCCAATTAGATTATTCTTAGTACGCACTAGGTATGCTTATTGATTTCTGACCTCAGTAGTCCAAGGTTTTAACCTACAACAAATACTTTTAGTCACAGTTACAATATCTTGCCATGATCATGCAAAGATTGAACTACTGACACACCACCTCCACTTTCTTGGTAGGTACATGTGTGCCCATGCCATATCACTGAACCATCCTGGTATCCGCTGTCGCTGTCTTGCTGCGTATGGGGATGCTATTAGTGCAGTTAAATGGTATTTGATACATATCTCTCTCAGTAAACCCGTTTAAGCGAGTAGTAAACTAGCTGGAATCCACCTCATTTTTTGTTTGTTGCGCAGGGCAAGTAGGCTTGGGAGAGAACATCATGACGATCTTGCACAGTTTATGCTAGGGATGGGGTATGCAACAGAAGCTCTTCATTTACCTGGAATATCAAAGAGGTAAAAGAAAATCAAATTATGTTTGGTGCAGCAAGTTCCTTCAACGTGTTCCTACTAATTCTCAGTCTTTACGTGTTCCCAGGCTGGAGTTTGATCTAGCAATGCAGAGCAATGATCTGAAGAGAGCTCTTCATTGTCTTCTCACAATGAGTAATAGCAGGGACATTGGACAGGACGGTCTAGGCCTTGACTTGAGTGACATTCTCTCTTTGACAGCTGAGAAGAAAGAAGACGTTGTTGAAGCGGTGGAAGGAATAGTGAAGTTCGCAAAGGAGTTCCTCGACCTTATAGATGCTGCAGACGCCACTGGGCACGCCGACATTGCTCGTGAAGCTCTCAAAAGACTGGCGACTGCAGGTTCGGTCAAAGGCGCTTTACAGGGTCATGAGTTGCGAGGCCTTTCGTTACGCCTAGCTAACCATGGCGAATTGACACGCTTAAGTGTATGTCCTTAAAGTTAAAATTTTTGGAATATTATCTTTCAGGTTTGTAACTGAAATGCTATTTTAAACTTTGTTGCAGGGTCTGGTAAACAATCTGATCTCAATAGGCCTAGGGAGAGAATCAGCATTTTCTTCTGCAGTTCTGGGAGACAATGCGCTCATGGAGAAGGCATGGCAAGACACAGGAATGCTCGCAGAAGCTGTTCTTCATGCTCATGTAAAATTACAGTTTCACCAATCTTAGAGTTTACTTTTTTTTTTAAACCTTTATTGTTTCTGACTTACTATATCACACAGGCACATGGCCGTCCAAGTCTAAAGAACTTGGTCCAGGCTTGGAATAAAACGCTGCAGAAGGAAGTTGAGCAAATTTCAACTACTAAAACCGATGCTGCGAGTGCGTTTTTGGCTTCTCTCGAGGATCCAAAGCTCACGAGTTTGTCTGATGCATCCAAAAAGCCTCCGATTGAGATTCTACCTCCCGGAATGTCTTCGATCTTTGCTTCCATCTCTGCTCCCAAGAATCCTCTTCCCACATTCAAGACTCCACAGCAAGAACCAACTAAGCCATTGGCTATAGAAGAACCAGCTAAACCGTTGGCTATTGAAGCTCCTCCTCCAACTTCTGAGGAGACACCACAGACCGAGTCAGCTCCTGAAACTGCAGCAGCTGATGAGTCAGCAGCTCAAGAAACTGCTGCTGTTGCTGAGTCAGCAGCACAGGAAACCGCAGCAGCTGCTGAGTCAGCTACACCTGAAACTGCAGCAGCTGCTGAGTCAGCAGCACCAGAAGCTGCAGCTGTAGTTGAGTCAGCAGCACCTGAAACTGCAGCTGTTGCTGAGTCAGCAGCACCGGAAACTGCTGTTGCTGAGTCAGCAGCATCGGAAACTGCAGTTGTTGGGGAGTCAGCAGCACCAGAAACTGAAGCTGTTGCTGAGTCAACAGCACATTTGGACGGACCAGTGACAGAGACTGTGTCTGAGCCTCCTGTGGAAGACAAAAGCAATCTGTCTGCAACCCCAAAAACAGAAACAGCTGTTGCCCCAGAGGACAACAGCCAAACAGTATCGCCACCACCTCCGCCTGAAATTAGTACGACGACAACAGTGAAACCCACAGAGAATGCAGGAACGCAGAAGCCACAATCAACGCAGAAGCCACAATCAACCTATCCTCCAATAAGAAGCCAACCAATTGACTTCGACTTCTTGAATGACTAAACCAAGTTTGCACCTAGGCTCCCGAAAATAAAAGACAATGAGAGTGTCATATCTTTTAGATATATTAATTTATTGATCAGGCTTTGTGGTCACATTGCATTGTTTAGTTTGTAGTTCAGTTTGTAATCTGTCATTTTTTCTTTCTTATTTGTTTTCATTGCATTGCATTGCATTAAATGCATGGTTAGTCTCTTTTTTGTATTTGCCTAAATGGTTAGTCTCATTCTTGTAGTGTCGTTTTTTGTTTTCTGATTTGTTTTCATTTCGTTAAATGGTTTGTATTATTATTATTTAATAAAAAAATCTGGAGATTTTACATATATGCGTGAACATAACCGAATAACCAGACCATGAAAGTTCCAAAAATCAAAATATAAATGGAAGCCCAACTTCGGCCCATTACCCCAAACCTTCTGAATTATCCAGAAGTATAGATCGGGCTGTCTTGTAGTTTTGTCTGATTGGCGAGATAAAGTCTTGTTCCCCTTCGTCCTAATCTCCTCTCTTTCTTCCTCTCTCTCCAGCCGTAAGAGAGAAGGAAAAAGGCTCAAGGGGAGAGCCATGTCGCATACGGTGTTTCAGAGCGCCGTCGTCGTCGCTCCAAGACCCTCTTTACCAATCCCTCGCTCAATCTCATTTCTACCTTGTAAGCCCCGCCGCGTCAGCTTCGTCAGAGCTTCATCATCATCATCCTCCTCTTCCCTCATCGATTCCGTTGGAGATTCAGTCTCAGGTCTCGAACGATGCTTACGGCTTCCCTTTAGCGGTGACTCAGCCCCATCATCATCTTACTCTACTATCTCAGCTTCTTCTCCAAGTGCTCAGATGTGTCCAGTGATGAAAGGTGGCAAGTTCGGGTCCGTAGGAGCTGTTACCTTGGAAAAAGGGAAACTTGATATGACCCAGAAGAAAGTCGAATCTACCCCTGAGGTCTCTCTCTCTCTCTATCATTGGTTCATCAAGTTGTGGTTGTTGAGTGTAGAGAGTGTTGTTCAGTCTTCTTATAGTTTCAGAATAAAGTTTGATTCTTTCGATCATCTACTGGGTGTGTGGAACTATCTGTAGCACTCGCAGAGGGGACTTTGAATTATTACAAGATGAAATGAATTGGATTAGTATTTGTAGAAGATATTTAAAAGAATAATAGTTTCTAAATTTTCATGTCTCATTTTAACAGATCGCAACAGGAGGAGGAGGTGGAGACATTGGGAAGAAAATCAATTTCGGTGGTGGAGACGGAGGGGATGACGATGGTGATGATGATGATTACTTTGACGAGTTTGATGACGACGATGATGGAGATGAAGGTGGACTTTTTAGACGCAGGATGTTCCTCGCTGAGGTTAAACAACACATCCTTTTTTTAGTATTTCTCATGTTTATGTTATCAATCACACGGTAATGACATTTATGTTTTTCTTTTTATTTTACAGATGTTTGATAGGAAGTTTGTTGATGCTGTGTTGAACGAGTGGCAAAAGACAATGTTGGATTTGCCTGCTGGTCTCCGTCAAGCATATGAAATGGTTTTTGATAAATCCTTGGGAAAGCTTTTCGTTTTGATTGTTTTTTTTTCTTCTGGGATATGCTAACTGAAACTTGTATGTATGTTATGCAGGGTTTGGTGAGCTCAGCACAAATGGTTAAGTTCCTTGCCATTAATGCTCGTCCTACAACAACTAGATTGATCTCCCGTGCTCTTCCTCAGGGGTTGTCTAGGGCCTTCGTTGGCAGGTAACTTTCTTGGTATCCATATGTCAGTCTTTGCACATCTTCACTGTCTCTAGAATTGTATCAGGTTTTATGTTATTAGCGTCACTTATTTGGAAATATGCATGACTTTTCTTCAGTGTTCTAAAATCGATTCTGTTTTTATGTTAAAATCGATTTGATTTTTTTCTAATTCGATATAAATTGATTTAAATCAAGTAATAATGTTGGTATATTCCATAAGTTTGTCTCATTTCATTTTTTTTTTGTATATCCAGTTTTTATAATTTCATTAAAATAATTTGTAGTTATATCTGAAATTAAAAATTACAATCTAATGTAAAATAAGAATATATAATAAATAATTGGTTGTCAGACTAATGCATTCTTGACTATGTGACTTTGTTGTGTAGGATGTTAGCGGATCCTTCATTTCTCTACAGACTTGTTTTAGAGCAAGCTGCCACGGTTGGATGCTCGGTTTGGTGGGAGGTCAAGACCCGTAAGGATAGGTAGTATCCTCTCCATGAAAGTTTTAACTGTCTAGGTTTTGTAGCTCCTAAGTAATTTTCTCTATTAACTTTGCAGAATAAAAGAGGAATGGGATCTTGCACTTATAAACGTTCTTACCGTATCAGCATGCAACGCAGCCGCCGTCTGGTTGTTAGCTCCGAGCCGTTCGTACGGAAACACGTTCCGTTTCGACCTGCAGAACACACTGCAGAAGCTACCGAACAACGTATTCGAAACGAGCTATCCTCTCAGAGAGTTCGACTTGCAAAAGAGAGTCCACTCTCTTTTCTACAAGGCCGCAGAGTTGTCTATCCTTGGAGTCGCCACAGGTGCCTTCCAGGGTTCCTTGTCTAACTTTCTGGCCGGGAAAAAGAAGAATAGGTAATTGAATCTCTTCTTTTTTTTTTGTTGGTGTTTTTTAAACTTAAATTGTAATCTTTGTTCTTTCTGAACAGAGTATCTGTGACAGTACCGTCAGTCACCACAAACGCTCTTGGTTACGGCGCGTTTCTTGGATTGTACGCTAACTTGAGGTATCAGCTGTTATGTGGGTTTGAGAGAACAATGAGCAGTCACTTTGATGTTATAGGAGTAGCACTCTTCTTTGGGACTGCAGTGAGGTAATATTACTCTCTTCTCTCTCCACACATAGGGCTCTTAATGAAAGCCTTTGGTTTGTATAATGAACATATGTGGAACAGGATTATGAATGTTCAGTTAGGTGAAAGATCAAGACAGATATGGTTAGGTGTGGAGGCAGACCCGCTGGCTCAGTCAGATGGTTTTCTGGCAAAAGCATACAACCGACCCTCCTCAGAGGAAGGAGGAGTAGCAAAGCCGTCTTCGAGATGGTTCATCTCAAAGAATGCAATAGTCTCAGGGCTGCTTGGTTTGAAGCAACAGGAGGACTCAGGTTCGGATTCGCCTCCACCTCCAAAGGCTAGGCGAAAAAGGATTGTAAGGAAGAAGGTGGCTGCTGCTGCATCTGCTTCATAAAATAGCCAAAATAAACCTGTTGATGTCACTGTTTAGGGAGCTTGTGGAAAGAGCAGCAGTGAAAAGTTTTGTCACCAGAGGGGAAGTGAGGGGGTGGAGATTGTGTGAACAAATTCTAATATATTTTCTTTGTGACAATCTCTCTGTCTTTTAAGTGGTTCTGAAAAAACACATTTCTATTTTTTTTAAGGCGTGTTGATAGTAGTAGCTCCTCTTAACACAACAAACAAAATGTTAAAGTATATAAAATTGCAACTAATTTAAGATTCCTATGGAAGCCATTAGAATTCGTATGAATTACTTGATGCTCATATTGATGAAGGGTTTAAAGAGAGTAAGAAATGGAGAGTTACATGAATCTCTAACAAGAGATGTCAACAGGCATGGTGAGCTTTTATGAAGCTGCTCACTTTGAGGTTTGGTCAACTTGATATGTACTTCTAGCATCATTTTCGCCTGGAAGAACTGCAACTGATTTATTAAATGTTGTATGTGTGTTGTTTATTTACTCGAGCTACGAGGCCCTCTCCATGTGCCACATAAGATTGGAGACGATGGTCTCGTGTTTACACTATCTGCCACTTCACTTGCCAGCTGCCACCTTATTTGAGGTATGACCGACAAAAGTGAGGTGATAGTTACCACTTAGGAGACAAGCTACTTAAGATTTTGTCAGTGAATTCATTGCAAAATATATTTATTAACTCTGAATTGGTCAAAATTACTTCCCTCTGTTTCATAATACATGTCATTCTGAGCTCATTTTTTTGTTACACAAAGAATGTCACTTTACAATTTTAATGTAAATTATACTAACTTTCAGCTGAAAATTAATTGCAAACTGCATTGATTTTATAAATAATTTTATTTATCTAAAATACTATTGGTCAAAGAGGTATAATTAATTACAACTTACATATATTTCAACAACTTTCTTAATCTGTGCGAAAATGTCACAACGACAGTCTTTAAGAAACCGAAGGAGTATTAAAAATGGATGTTGCTAGAAAGTTACGGTTAGGAGTCAAGGGGAATCATTTTCCATTATGATAATTGATGTTAATTAATGCTCCATTATCTTTTTTTTTGCTAAAATTTGGTGCATACTTGATGCTCCATTATCACATGTAAGTATTTGGTTTTGAAATAACCGATGAGTGACTTGTGGTGGTTAACTTTTTTGTATAAGAAAGCCTCTTTAGTGGAAATTTGTGGAAATTTGAATAAATAACGTAGACGATACGTGGTGGTCTAGAATGAACGATACGTGGTGGTCTACCTTTTTTTAGAAAAAGCCTCTTTAGCAGTGTAGAAAATTTAGGATATTTCTTTTTGAAAATGAAATTTAGGATAAATGATTCGTGGGGATAACCCTTTTATATTTTTATGACCCAATTTGGCAAAGTTTCTTTATAAAATGCCTCTTTAGTAATGTAGAAAATCATGAGACACCACATACGAACGAACGCATAGCAACAAAGAATACATCTGGCACTTAAATATTTTATTCTCTTATTATTTTCCTTTGAGTTTAAACTACAACATAAATATTCACCAAGTTTTATTTTCGAATGAAAAATAATAAAAGTCAGTGTGATAAGCACAATGTGATATTTAATGGTAAACTGACTTTGGAATTAGATAAGCAATCCGGATTCAAAATACATATTCTTTCCATTAGACTGATCTATGTTTTAGAAAAAAAAGTTATCTCTAAAAAATCTATATTTTATATTTTCAATGTAAGTGATAATAAAAAATTGTAATTTTTAAAACATTGATTTTGTTTACTGAATTTCAATTGATTAAAATCATAAAAATAACTAAACATATAAAATAATATATTTATTATCAAAATATTTCATATTTTCTAAAGAAGTGTGAAAAGTGAAAACTCTTGAACATACATCTTTTTAAATACAGAGAGTGTATTACATAATTGGCAAATACAATTAATTTTCAGGATGAGAAGATACTTCCTTAGATATGTTTTTGGAAATAGTTAATATTATTAAGGTATCTTTACAATATATTTCAGTTTATAATATTTTAAGTATGCAATTTGGACAGCAGAAACATTTTGAGAACTTATTAAAATGTAGTGTAATTTTAAGAATGATAAGACACATAATTATAAAATGATGTATCCTTGCACATTTTTGTAACTTTTAAAAATCAATAAAATTTAAAGAATGAAAAGATCAGTGCCGGACAAACCTTTAATACTGCCCTAACCAAAATTTTAAACTACGCCCTTATACAAATTTTATCAATATCATTAACAATAGAAAATATCATAAATATTCATTAAAAAAAATCAAAACTTACAGTCTGTTTATAAAAATAGTGATATAATATATATTTATTGCTAGAAATATAATTTTACTTATATTTTTCTACAAAATCATGCATTAGAATCATATAGTCAAGTCTTTAAACCATGACCATTTCAATTGATAGTATAACTAACTCATTTAATTTTTCTGGTTATATGGAAGACCGCAAATAAATTTTTATTAGCATCAATTTCGAAAAACTTCTCTCAGCTGTGGCGACTACACCAAAATGGTCAATAATATACGATAAAAAATTTATGTGTTTCGAACTTTTTGGAACATTGATTATCGAAGAATCTTTAATTTTTTAAACAAATTATCACTAATTATATATTAAAGCGTAACATTCCTTAAAAAAACTTCGAGATTCAAACATGATGCTCTCAAAATATCTCCGCTTGCATCTATTAACTTTTTAAAAATTAAACAAAATCCAAAAAGAAATTCATAATTTTGGAATTGTTCAAATCTGAATTCAAAAGAAATTACAACTGGAGCTTTAACAAATTTTATTCTAACTAAAAATACATAGTAAATTATATTTTAATAAGAAAACCTACAAAATTTATTTACTTATAGATAAAACTACTTTTTTTAGAAAAAAATATGCTCCACTAATTTGGATGTCCTAATCCGTTGCTTGGATGGCTTGTCCTCTGGACCGGCCCTGGAAAAGATATATATATATATATATTTTTATTTATTTATAAAAAGACATCTTTAAAAACAATATAGATTTTTGGATGAAAAACACGTCATAACATATTTTTTGAATTCCTATTATAAATAGATGATAGATTATTCACCATATTGTGGAACTCGTGGTTTTACGAGTGAATATGGAAGCCATCAAAAGTTTTGGACCGAAACTTGGATCCCAACTTTCTCTCCGTTCTCGTACCAATTTAAGCTATGGAAGCAAACTATCTCGCTTTCCGATGACATCTTATCCTGGTAAGCTTCTTCGTCTGGAGGCAGCTGCTACTCTGACTTGCGATGATCAAGAACCTAAACCCACATTTAAGAAGTTGCCACCTTCTGAATGGGGACATTACTTCCTCAATGTTCCCGTCGATGTCTCAGTGAGTCTAAAAATTATTGTGTATATATATATATATATCTAGGAGATCAACTCATGTGCAGATATCTATCTCAAAAAAAAAACTCATGTGTAGATATCTTAATTATTATAGGAAATGAATGAGCTAGGGAGAGAGATTGAGACACTGAAGCCAAAAGTGAGAGAAATCTTCATGTCTCATTTCCAAGGCATAGACAAGCCCAAGACTGGAATTCTTTTTATATATTTGCTTGTAAGTCTTGGTCTGGCTTATCTTTTCGAAGCTGAAATCGGCAAGATTCTTCAACATGATTTCCAAAAGGTAGACGATATGATGATTGACGAAGATGATTTGTACAAAGTTTCCATCATTTTTTGGGTTTTCAGAACGTACGGTCACAACATGTCCTCCGGTAAGGAGTCTTTTAGCTGATTAATAAATCTTAATCAAAATCAGTGTCTATGGAAAATGACAGAGTGCTTTCCTCTGCCTGATAGATGTGTTCAAGAGATTTCAAGGGAACAATGGCAAGTTCAAGGCTTCCCTTGTTAGCAATGTGAAAGGTATGATAAGTTTGTATGAAGCCGCACACTTGAGGACAACAACAGATTACATTCTCGACGAAGCATTGAGCTTTACCTCAAACCACTTGGAGTCTTTAGTTGCACGTGGGAGTCTCCCGTCTCATATCTCAAGGCATATTCAAAGTACTCTAGATATATCCCAGCACCGGAACTTAGAGATATTAGTAGCACTGGAGTTTATCCAATTCTACGAACAAGAAGATGACCACGACGAGATGCTACTCAAGTTATCAAAAATCAATTTGAAGTTCCTACAGCTCCATTACCTTCAAGAAAATCCTTACAAAGTATATATATGTGACCTCCTCAGTCATTATAGTATTTTAATCATGCATGAAAGATGTCATTCTAATTTTTTTGAATGCAAGGTGGTACAAGGACCTAGACTTTGCATCCAACTTGCCACCGTACTTCAGAGACAGACTCGTGGAAATGTATCTCTATACACCAGGGTACTACATTGAGCCACAGTCCTCACGTGCGAGAATTATGTTGACTAAGTTCTATGCTGTTGTAACACTTGCTGATGATACGTGCGATAGACATGCATCTATTCCTGACGCTGAGAGCCTTGCCAACAGCTTGGAAAGGTACAAATATAATAAAAAACTGTTAGCAAAAATTGTATGTGTCAGTTTTCATCCTGATTCTGACTATATATGCCATAATCGATTGATTGAATCAATATTTCATGACAGATGGGTTCTTGATGATGTCACGGACAAACAACCAGATTATTTGAAATTCGTACTTAAATTTATATTAGAAACCTTCAAAGAATTTGAAAGAGAATTTGAGTCTTACAGCGTGAAAGCTACAATAGAAGAGGTAACCAACCAATCTCCTCTTAGTAACTTGTTTTATAGCATGTTGTAACTTTGTTTTTCTTTTTGTAAAACAATTTGGTTGCAGTTTAAGACACTTGCGGCTTCAAATCTAAACCATGCGAAATGGGCACAGACGGGTCATGTGCCTACCTTTGAGGAGTACATGGAGATTGGTGAGGTTGAGATTGCTGTATATTCAAGTATGGCAGCTGTTTTTATGTGTATGGAACAGACCATTCCTACTCATGAAGCTTATGAGTGGCTCAAAACAAGACCAAAATTCTTTCGATCATTTGCCATAAAAGCCCGTTTAATGAATGACATGGCCGGCTTCAAGGTACAAAGACATGAATCCTTTCTTATATGATCCTGATCTAATGTCATAAATCACTCAGAATTTAATAGATAGTAGTAGATTTTGGCCTTAGCTTTCACAGCCAAAAATATATTTTTTCATACAAAGTTTTATTTAATAGGAATTATAATTGTACTCAATAGTTTATGTATTTTATTTGTATTTTACTATTCTATAGTCAAATTATAAAAAAGATTTGATTTAATAACATTTAGAAAATAGTTACACATAGGAATTTATTTTTGTTAATATATATCTTGTTAACTAGGAAATTGTAATTTTGCTGTTTGTTACTGATCTTTAGGAACTAAATTAATTAATAGAATTATTTTGTCAAAATTCTATATTTTTTTAATATTAATATTATAGATATAATTGGTTGATATCTACTACAAATCTAATTTAATGTGCTAATAATAATGGTTCTACTATGTATTTAAAATTTTTATTAAGGTTTTGTTAGATTATTTTGGCAACATAATTTTTATAACTAAAAAAAATTATGACAGTTTTATAAAGTTATTATATGTATTGATTATATAAGATTTTAAATCTTAATAATGCCAAAATATTAATCAGAAATAAATGAAATGATTTCTAGGGAAATATCCATTTAAAAATAATAATAATAATAGAAGTTGTGATTTATATTTTAATAGAATTGATATATAAGTAAGTCATTCACGAACTTAAAACATTTATTATATATCATCTGTGATTGATGTATCATTCCTAATATACTACCAATTTTACACGTGACTTGATTAGGATGACATGAATAGAGGATATGTCGCCAATGGGGTAAACTGTTATATGAAGCAATATGGCGTCACTGAAAAGGAAGCCATTAAAGAGCTCTGGAAAATTGTTACCGAGGCTGATAAGATACAACGAGGAGTTCCTGAACAACACCACTGTACCACGCAAGGTATGGAAGGCCGCCATCGATTTGGATCGCACCGTCAATATCACTTACAATGGAAGTGATGAATACACCACTCCAAAAGAAAGATTTAAGGAGTATATCACTTCTCTGTTCATCAATCAGATCCATCTTTGAAGATTTTATGGAAATACTATATTAATGCAGTGCGAGTGAACCAGTCTAAGGGTGGCTAGTTTGAGATACCACTTCTGTAATGTTATCATCTAAGTTGTTGAAACGAGTGTTTCCTTTGTTATCTTCTATAACAGCGTGTGTTTGGTATCACCGGAGCTATCGTTTGAATGAATAACAAAGCGGTGAACCAAAGTTTCTTCTTGGTAGCAACATCTGCCAATAACCTATATTATCATTTCAAAAGTGGTTTTTTTTTTGCATGTGAGTTTTCAGGCCAAAGTTAAAACTGGCAAATTCGTTTTTATTATGCTTTTTAGACTAGACTAGATACTGATCCATTGTAGATAGTCTAAGATGATATTACAACTATGTTAGGATTTATGTCCCTTTATGCCTTGCTTGGGTTTAGGACTGGGCAATTCAATCGGTTTTGGTTCAATTGATTCGGATTTTGATCATTTGGATTCATGAAAAGTCTTCACTCAGATATTATAAAATTTTGGATCGGATCCGGTTCGAATTTAGTTACATGTCCAAGCTCTAGTTGAACTCAAAATAGTTTGGTTTTGGATAATAATTGGCAAAATTATTGATTTTTATTTTGATTAAGTTCAGTTTATATCAAATGTTTTATTATCTATCTGATTTTCTCTCAAAATATATTGTTGTCCTTCAAAATAATGTTCTATGGACTATACGAGATTCTTCCTTGAATCATACGTGACAACATCAAACATATCATATCATGACATAGCAAAGCCTTGTACAAACGAGAATCAACCAAATTAAAATTAACAACTACGAACTCTATAAGTATAAGAAACATTATTTAATTTTTAAAATAAAACAACAATGATTTAACCTTCATAACTAAAATTATTCATAATTGAATTGTAAGTGTCGAAATATAAAAATATTAATATTAACCAAAATAAAAATATATATTAAACTAAGTATTTGATCTAATTATTCATATAATAAATAATTATTTTAGATATTTAATAATATCTTATATATTTTGAATACATATTCAAGAATAAGGTCGGGTTTGGTATGATTTTTTTGGGATTTGAATTTTTTAGGTTTTTCGGATATACATTTGGATTCGAGTTCAGTTCGGATCTATAACCCAAAATACTATAAACAAGATCCATTCAATTTTTTTTTTGAATGAATGTAAAATTTATTCAACTAAAATCATTTTACATCAAATGCTACAGTTTTTATTATATATACATCTTATTACGCATAAACTACTTCTTATCAAAGCTACTCCTTATTTCTGTCGAGTTCGGATGAACTCGGATTTTTAGATTCAGCTGCACTTGCAACCAAACACTCTGGAGTCTTTATTAATAGTTGGGCTTCATGTTCATGGGGCATAGATCTAATTGGGCTTTCACCTTGCTGCCGAACATCCGGGAACCGGAACAAGCGGTTAGTGGGCCAATCTTCCCGCGTCTTTCTTTCACAATCTCGCCTGGCGTAGGAAGCTTTCGCTCGCTCTCTTCTCCCAGTCGCCGTCGAGATTCCTTTTTTCTGGATCTCATCTCCGAAGATTTTAACGTTCCGTATAATTCGCTAGTTAAATTGCTCAATTTCGACTTCTTCGTTAGGTGAGTTGAGCTTCGATTTTCATCCGAATCTATGGTTTTGGTTTTGTAAAAAAAGGTCTCTTTTAGGGTTTTGATTAATGTGCTGTAATTTGAGTGGAGATTGAAGTTGGAAGAAGCTTTGGATTGTTGTTTTTGAGCTCTGAGGAAGTGAAAATATGAGTAGCAGCAGCAGCAGCTCCAGAGAGGGATCTCCCGATTGGCTTCGTTCTTTCCAGGTTTCCTTTTTTTGATTCAATTTGATTTCGTTAATGAATACACATTTGAAACGTGGAAGTTTTTTTTTTTTGTGTGTGTGTGCACTGTGCAGACACCCACCACCACTTCATTGTTATCACTATCTTCGTCGTCTGAGTCTGCTCCAGATGATAGTCCTTATAAGGAATCTGAAACCATTTCGTCTCTTCCTTTGACTGATGACTCTGAAGCCACCACGGCTCTGGACTCTGAAACGAAGTTGGTGACAGATCAAGTGAGTGTTCACCAGGTGTTCTCTAGAAAGAAGAAAGCTGATGCTACTCTCAAACTTGAAGGTATTGTAGATTTGTTTTCAGATGATGTCTGAGATTTTTTAAAGGAAAACACTATTATCAAAACTGTTGAGCTCTTAAAGGCTTTTTTTTTTTTTTTTTGACTGGGGAACAATTTGCAGAGAAACAGAAGGGAATCAAAGTCAGTGTAGAAGGCTCTACCAAGCAAGTAAGAAACATTTGTTTGAACCCCGTCTCTGTTGTACTCGTTTGTACTTTTTTTTGTTGCGTCTTCTTGCCTTAGTTGGTTAGTTAGTGTGTTTCATGTCTTTCTTGTTTGCATGAATAAATTGTAGTATCAAGTATGTTGGTTAGTTATAAACCCTCATCTAGAGAAGCTTCCCAGCTGCGTGAGCCATGTTGGATATTATTAGGTGGCAGTCTTTCGCCTGCTCTATAGCCCGTCTTAGTATTCTAGTCTTTTTTTTATATGTGTGGAACTGTATGGAGTGTTTATAACTAACCAACGGTGGAGTTGACAGGTTAGTGTTTATCTTGTTTTGTTCTTTTATCAGGGAGGAGATGATTCTGTATGGCTTGTCTCATCTGATTCTGAACCACCCTCCAGTGATCCGATAAGGGAGCAAGTAATTATCTCAACTGAAGAGGATGAGAAGGATGAGGATCTTGTTATTCTAGAACAAGAGGAAGAACCTGCGGTTAAGAAGGCTCCAAAGAAAAAATCTCCTAAGAAAAAGCCAAATAGTGGCCGCCAGATACTCAAGCAAGAAAACATTGCACAAGAAATAAGTGAAGGTATGAATAAATCGTACCAAAGGTTTGTGAATTTAATATTCTTCGGACGTGATGTAACGGTTCCTCTACTATTCAGATAAAGATACAGATTCCATAGTAGCCGAGGAAGTGACAACGGATAAGAACACCAAGCCTTCTTCTTCTGTAAGTACCTTGTGGTAGTAGGATCAGTATTATTGTTTCTTCTCTGGTTTTTTTCCTTATGACCAGATTTACAAATTCCAGGGCTCAAGTTCAAGATTGCCTTTGGTACTTTCTGAGAAGGTGAATCGTACAAAGGTAATCCCATTGTCAAACAATGAAATTCCTCCCATTTAGAGTTTTCTTGTAGACAGAGCGCAGTTGTTAACAAAAGCGGTGAACTATATCACAGGTACTCGTTGAGTGTGAAGGGGACTCAATAGATCTGAGCGGAGACATGGGGGCTGTTGGACGCGTCGTTGTTTCAGACACAACCGAGGACATGTTCTTCGACTTGAAAGGCATGTCTCCTCCCCCTCCCTCAATATCGCTGGCTTCACTCTTTATGCTTCTCGTTTTCATTTTTTCCTATTGAACTTTCAAAATGGGTAGTTAGCTATGCCTGTTGAGCCAAACAGAACAGAACTGATTATGTAGCATGTAACAGAACCAGTTTATCATTTCATGTTTCAGGAACCATATATAAATCAACAATTGTCCCATCCAGAACATTTTGCGTAGTACGTTTTTTTTCTGACTTTATACCTATTTCAAATTTTAAGGTAACTTGTATTATACAAGTACTCACACCAGAGATCTTGCAATTTCAGGTTAACGTAGGTCAGTCAGAGGCAAAGGTTGGTAATAGCCTCTCCTAAGCTGTATATATATTACTCCTGCTCATGAATCTTGACTTGAAACATATGGAAAACTAAAACATAGAATGGAGTAATAAACTTTATTGGATTATATGTTTCCCTTGTCAGATTGAAGCTATTATGAATGACTTCGTACAGCTAACACCAGTATCTAACGTTTATGAAGCAGAAACGATGGTGGAAGGTAAGCTCATTTTCTATACTTTTTTTCTAGAGTGGAATTGATATTATTGTCTTCTTATAGCAGTACTGTGGATTTTGGTAAACTGGTTTTTTTACCAATTTAGGAACTCTGGAGGGATTTTTATTCGATTCAGATGATGAAGGTAACAAGAACGCAAAGACTGCTTCAAAGCCTGCAGATGATCAAAGGGGAGACACAGCAGAGATAACCAAAGGAAGTGGAAAAGCTAAAGAAAAAAGCGAGAATGTACGTTTGGCAAAACTCAAAAATTCTCATAATGATATGCATCTGTTACACAGTAAATGATGATATTTGTGGGAATACTTTTGCAGGTGGTTGTAGGGAAAAAGAGAGGAAGACCAACTAAAGAGAAGCAGCAGCAGCAGCAACCAGCAAAGAAAGCTAGAAGTTGTGCTTCTAAGAAAACAAAACCCAAGAGATGAGTTCATGATTGCGATTTGTGAACCAGAGTAGTAGTTTTTTTTTTTCACATACAGAGTTGCGAGTCTCTAGTTCCAGACAATTCGAAGTAATGTATATAAGGCCTTTGATGAAGAATAGATTTCAGAATCTCTAGAGAATAATGATGACTCATCTTGTGCATGATTGCCTTTAAAGCAATTATGCTGAGGCCAAGAAGCAGTAGTAGTAGGAGCGAAGTTCCTTACTCTGTTTCACCTAATTGCAAAAGCAGTAGAATTATAACAATACTAACTTTACTAAAGTACCCCCCGTCACCTCGGGAAACTTAATTATTTTACATATCTGCTTCAGGGGTAAAACCGTCAATTAAATAAATTTCTCCTTTAGCGTAAGGAAGTGGTCAAGTGGGGGGGTTCTAGGAAAGTGGTGCTCTCTCTCTCTCTCTCTCTCTCTCTCTCTCTCTCACCAAAAGCGTGTCACCTCTTCTTCTTCTGCTTCATCACTTTACCAAAATCGCATCGATTCTTAGGGTTTCTCGAATCTGTCTTTTGAATCGTATCTCCGATCCTGATTTTTTGGATACTACTAACGAGCTCGAATCCTCATATACTAAAAGACTATGGAAGTGTTATCACTGGAGTCACTACCGGTGGGATTCAGATTCAGTCCGACGGACGAGGAGTTAGTCCGTTACTATCTCCGTCAAAAGATCAACGGCCGTGACGACGAAGTCAGAGTCATCCGTGAAGTCGATATCTGCAAGTACGAGCCATGGGATCTACCTGGTATCCAACTCCACTTCTCCCATCTCTTCTATCGATCTGTGATTACTTTGAGCTCTCTGCTTCACCATCTATGTTCTTAGTATGTATAATCAAAGATGATTTGGAACAATATTAGCAGTTTTTCCCTATCTTAGATTGTGGAATCGTTCAATTTTAGTATGTATTAGCTTATCACTGAGTAGTTTGATGATGATGATGATGTGTTGATGTTGATAAGTTATGGTGATGATGAAGTGGTTGATGTTGATAACTTAAGAGTATGATTATGATGATGATGATGTTGATAGCTTAAAGAGCATGGTGATGATGAAGTGTTTGATGTTGATAACTTAAAAGAGTATTGTGATGCTAACTTAACAGTATGATGATGATGAAGTGTTTGATGTTGATAATGTTGATAACTTAAAAGAGTGTGGTGATGATGTTGTGATATGCAGATCTTTCTGTGGTGAGGACAACGGACTCGGAGTGGCTCTTCTTCTGTCCGTTGGACAGGAAGTATCCAAGTGGAAGTAGGATGAATCGCGCCACTGTTGCTGGATACTGGAAGGCCACTGGGAAAGACCGCAAGGTCAAGTCAGGGAGCGTTAAGATCATAGGTGTTAAGAGGACTCTAGTCTTCTACACCGGACGTGCTCCTAAGGGGACACGAACTTGTTGGATTATGCATGAGTATCGCGCCACCGAGAAGGATCTCGATGGAACCAAGCCTGGCCAGGTAAACCAGTTTTGGAGATTACCATTTTACTTTCGAGTGTCTGATGGATTGTATTTTTGGTTGCAGAGCCCGTTTGTCGTATGCAAGTTGTTTAAGAAGGAAGATGTTGTGAGTGAAGCATCACCGGAATGTGGAGTTGTCGAACCAGCTGTCTCGTCTCCAACTGTTGTGGACGAGATGAGGTCTGAGGTTGAGCTGTCTGAAGTGTCTCTGGCTTTCCCTACAAAAGAAGAACCAAAGCATTCTGATGTTGCGGAATCTTCTCTTGTAGTCTCGGGAGAGTGTCAAAGTGATATATCTGCCCCTGAGGTTACAACAACTGAGGTAAGGATGAAATAAGTAAAGTCTTTCTCATTACATGCTTTGTAAAGTTACTAACTTTGTTTTTTGATCGGCAGCTTGACCATATCGATTGGAGCTCGTATCTGGAGTTCGAGTCCCTGGATCAAGCCATGTTCTCTCCCTTGCACTCTCAGGTGCAATCCGAGCTCGGATCCGCTTTCGGTGGTTTTGGTTATGGATCAAACGAACCGTTCAGAAACCAGAATGGCGCTCACATTCAGACACAGTACGGTTCAAACGACCCCGACCAATATATGTTCGACCTCTTGGATTCGACTTTCCAGATTCCTTATGAGTTACCAGAGATGAAACATCTAGCGCAACCGATGCCAGAACAGATTATATATGAGCCACAGAGTCTTGTCAACACGAGTAACAAGATCAATAACGATGCATCTGAAACAGGAATCAAGATAAGGACAAGAAGGGCACAAGCCCCACCTTGTGCTGAACAGTTTGTAATGCAGGGCAGTGCCTCAAGAAGGCTGCGTCTTCAGGTTAACCATAACAGTTCCAAACCAGAAGCTGATAGTCCTCAGCTCCAATGTATCAAGAAAGAGGTGAGAAGAGGTTTAAATAAGAACCACCTTTCAAATGCCTTTCTGTTTCTAACCTTAGATAAAATGCGTACAGGTCAAGGACACAACATGTGGAAGTTTCATGAGATCAAAGAGCAGGACTGAGCTCATATTCAAGAATGTCGCAGCTTTGGGAAGTTCATACAGAGGGATACTCAAAGCTGGAGTTGTGGCGGTTGTGTTTGCCATGTCGGTTTGCAGTCTAACCGGTAAATTTCGTTGAAGCTTTATGCTTGTTGGTCAATAGCAATCAATCAAAGAAGGAAGTGGTTGAGAGCGCTTGTTTGTGTGTATGAAATAGGGGATTAGCTCTGGTTTACGCTTAACCATGGTCGGTTTAGTAGGGTAGTAGTTAACTTGTACTAGTTATAGTTCTGTTTGTATGTTTTAGATGTAAGAGAGAATCTTAAAGCTCGTAGAGTTTTATCCCCCTGACTATATAGGTCATGAGATGTCTCCATCAATACCAAATAGTCATCATGTTGTAAGAACTTGTATTTTCTATTTCTCTTTGAACGCATGTTGAATTTTTAAAAGATTTACGTTGCATGTTGAATCATATATTTTATCGATATGGTATAACATACTGTATGTACATGATTATTTAGTATATGGATTGTTCACATCCCTAATTTACTACAGTACTAACTTCCTTAGTGACGTGAAATGAATCCGAGTAACAATCTGCAATTGGTCTACAAAAGCTGCGTAAACATGCCAAACAGTTATGTATTCATTTGTTCACCTTTTAGTCGAAAGCATGCAACGTGGTTTCCACTCTGATACTTTCCAACCATGCCAAAAGTTCTTACAAATTTTTCATTCCACGAATATTATTTTATCATTTCTTTTTCAAAATTTTTTGTCCACCGCATGCTGCATCCATCCAAAAAAATTGTTTTCTAATTTTCCTATTATTTATTGTAAAATATGGAACACATTGTTTTAATAATTAATAATCGCTTTACTACTGGTTAGATTGTTAATGGTATTGAGAATACAATTGACCTAACTTGTGGGTAAAGGATTTTGATGCTTCTTCTAAAAGGAGTATTTCAGAACTAAAATTAACTTTAATGAACAATATTAAGTATATACTGAATTTTTAATGTCACTATTCGTTCATACACATACGTAGATCAAGACCACCCACACTCTATGTCTATTGAACGTACCCACACTCTCTCTGTTCTCTTGTGTATAAGCCCAACCAGATTAATTTTACTGCTGTTTCTGGTGTTTAGATTAGTGATTAAAGCTTAGAACAAACGTTTTTGTCTTACTTTGTTGGATGTTTTCCGGATAAAACGGCTTCTACTTTTCATCAGTTAGTATCTAAACAAAATGATTGTGTAAGATGTGTAACATGATTAGTCAAAAAAAAAAGAAAGATGTGTTACAGGTTCGAACTTCAAACACCTGCTTTTATATGTTTTTTCCTTTTCTTTTTGTAAATTAACCAAATCATTCTCGGCCAAACACACTTATTAATATGTTAAATGGAAAATAGCCACTTTTGTGAATGTCAAAGACGATATTACAGCTGACCAGTCTATCTGCCTTATGAGAATTCATGTCTGACTGCATTACCCTGAGTCGCCCTATGAGATCCATTCATGACGGTACTTCTTTCGCCATGCTGAAGATCCCTTGTAAGACTTTTTTCCAATATTCTGCATAATTCGCCTTTTTCGGGAATTGAAACCCAGACC
>NC_079519.1:30313331-30345248 GCF_000801105.2 Raphanus sativus | reverse complement strand
ATCTTTGTTCCACAAAGAGTCCATCAGCACCTTAAACGCGTACTCTCGCCCCATGGATAATTCTCAAACCTTTCTAAATCCATCACTAGCCTTGCGAGAGTAGCTCGTGTAGCGCTTGAGAATTTTTCCCTTCAATGAATCCAGTGAAGATGGAAAGGTACGCGAGTCGCTTGCGATCTTCCCTGGACCAATCCCCGCATCTCTTCAGTGCTGCTATTATCTGTCAGTACTTGGCCCAGCTTTCCGATGAACCCCATCATCTCCCAGAAAGAAACCATCTGTGGGGTAACTTCACATTCTGGTGTCTCAAGGTCCTCGATGTAGTCGCAGTTTTAGACCAGTGATGTTTTCAAACTCTAACAGTGAAACCTCGCAGGTTCTGGACCAACAGAGACACACATCTCGTACTTCTTCTCTAATGTCGTCAGCTTTAAATCCGGAGCAAGTTGGTGAAACCAGCCTTGAGCCCAACCAAATCCCGCTCCTTGAACTTGATGAAAACTCCCAATCTCGACTCCTTGAGCTCTTCAAATTCAGGCTCCTCAGTAGTGAGAGCTTCCTAAGAGCAGTATGCAACTTTTGTGTTATCCGTATGATACGAATGCTATTGTGGGGTTCTGGCTCTTCCCCCTAATGTGTATAACCTACGGGGGAGTTCTGGAATATCCATCCTTTTTGTCTGCAAAAATAATCAAAGACAACAATAGAAGTCAGAACACAAGCTAAATCAATCACGCCTTAATGTTACTCCAGACGACTTAGTAGACGAGCTTAAATATAAGTCGTCTAGAAAGTCGTCCAACCTGGACGACTTAGTTGACGACTTATATTTAAGTCGTCTGGAAAGTCTTCCAAATGGACGTACTAAGTCGTCCAGGTTGAAGACTTTCCCAGACGATTACTAACAAGTCTTCCAGTTAGAAAAATTTCAAGCGGACCTGATTAGTCGCAGAAGGAGTTCGAGTACTCGTCATGTGGTTATAGATCTGAAAAAAAACGTGAAACGGTGAGAATGAGTAAATTGAAAGAGACAACGTTTTTATGTTCATCTTTTCCACGAGTTTGATGACTTACCGGCGTTAGGGTTTACAGAGAACGGCGCTACGGTTTACAGAGAAGAAGCGGCGGGCGCTAGGGTTTAGAAGAAGCGGCGGCGCTAGGGTTTAGAAGAAACGGCGGTGCTAGCCTAGTGTTTAGAGTAAGCGGCGGTGAGAACGTTGGTGAGCACGGTGGCGGAGGGCGACGGTTTGTTCGGAAATAGTGGAAGCCGGGGCGCTAGGGTTTTTAGAGGAATCGGCGGCGCTAGGGTTAGAAGAGCTGCGGCGACAACGGTGAGAATGAAGTGAGATAGATAGCCGACGTTGAGAACGATGGTTGTTCGGAAATAGTGGGAATTCGAATCGCCTTTGATTATCGCCGGTGAGAGAGAACTGTTAGGGTTTCTGTTCGCGGAAAATGAAAAAAAAAAAAAAAAATCACCTTATATATTGGGTAAATAATCCGGTTAGCTTTAAAAGTACATTGGTAAAACTTTAAGGTTTTGTCCGGTTTAGACGACTTATTCTGGCTGATAATGTACATCAGACGACCTAATATTTAGTCGTCTGGGAACAGAAGACTAAATTTAAGTCGTCCAATACCCTAAAATGAACCCCTAAACTAAAATGACTAAATTAACTTACTAACCACGTTATAAAATCAAATTATACTTCAATAGTGTTTACTATACACAGAAACGAACACGCCTAGGTAATTTTAAAAAATTTTCAAAACGGTTTTAATGCTTTCCAAAATCTAACCCTAAGAACACATACAATACTACAACATATGTTGATGAAACATAAACTAAAGAATATATGACTCACTACTTTCACTCATCTGGGCTGAAAACAATTGAAATTTGTTATATATTAATTTATATCTCTTAAGAATATGTTAATTACATAATTCCAATTTTTCACTTATCAAAATATTTTTTACAAAATTTTTAAAATTATGTTTAAGAATAACTGTCCAGCGACTTAACTTAAAGTCGTCTGGACGACTTATTTTCAAGTCGTCTGTTTACAGACGACTTGCGAGGGGTAGAAACGTAAAAAAAAATCCGTTTTTTTGTTTGTTCACAGGAGATAGTTGTAATTTCAATAGCCTTTTAAGTTACTTTTGCCTTTGACCCAAGTTGGGGTACTCTTTTGGGTTTGACTCCAAGTTTTGAGTCACAATTGGTAATTCTCCCATAAAAGTTTATGAGGACATGACCAATCAAATAAAAGCAAAAAAAAGAGTTAAACACAAAAATACTTTTACGATCGTGATCTATTTATGATAGTGGTTCCCTTTTTCCTGGGATATTACATAATTACGCTCATTGTTTTATTGATGTAAATTATCTTTATATTAACTCAAATGTTTTAATTGATGCAGATTAAAATTAAAATAACATCATTTTAATAAACTGATGTCAAAGATAAATATAATTATATAATTTAAGTTAGCATCAATATTTTATTGAAGTAAAGTAAGTATCACTTCAATAAGTGATGTCAACAAAAAACAATGACCACATCATTTTTTAACTGATACAACTTTTTATCATAGTGTCAATTTTTGTAAAATGATACAAAATATGGAAAAACATATCATTTTATTGAACTGATGTAAAATAAAATAATAATGATAATAATAATAACACTTACTATTAAATGATGCTAATTTATATTTATTCGTCTCATTTATAAATAAGTGGTTTGAAATAGAATCACTTAATTATCTGATACAATTTATATGATTCAATTCACTTTTTTTGTAGTGTGTATTATTACCTTTAAAAATTTAGAAAATTTTCTTGTAAAGAAGGAAAAAGGTCGAAAAGTTATGAGAGCTAAATGGGCCGAGATGAAGAGGAAACCCAAGTTTGCCAATGTAACACGTTGTGTGTTGCTGGTACCTTGGTAAACAAAAACAAAAATTGCGGACATAAAGCAAAACTTCTAATCTGAAGGGTTTTAGACAAAAAAAAGTAAGAATCTTTAGGGTTTTTGTTTCTTTTACATTGTAGATCTGAAATTTGAAGTGAAAAAGTTTGAATCTTTAGTTGAAGTTTAGGGGTTTTCTTTAATTTCTGTGTGGATCTAAAAGTTTTATGATGAAAAGGATGAAACTTTTTGGTGGGTTTTAGGGTCTTGAATCTTTAATACTGTTTTGTATTTCTTATTGTGATTATTGTGTTTTTTGTTGTGATTACTTTTTGAGCAAGTTAACATTTTGTGAAGATAATGATGTTGGCAGGAGGAGGTGGAGGAGATCCTCTTTGTTGGTGTAAGCTCCTCCTAAAAGCTCTTTGCTTTTTTTTTCTAGGCTTCTAAGTTATGTTTTTTTGGTTATGTTTGTGCTGCAGCGGAGAAGGATACAATCGTTTGGGTGGGTTTGCTATTAGATTAATGAACTTGTTTTTTATATGTTAATGGACTTGCTATTAGATTAATTGATGAATCCTCTGTTTCAGAACCTCTAACAGGACGAGCATCAGAAAAAGAAACCAGATATCCGACAAGTTCATCAAGAGGAAAATCAAAGATTGGTTTGATACTAACCCAGCTCCTCACAACGTGATGGTCGCAACAGGAGATGACGACTTCAGAACCACGTTCAAAAGACTGAGAAAGGAAGACCACACAACGTTAATGGCCTATAACAGCAAATCTGTTTCGAAAGATCTACTGCATATCCAACTTGACAGCAAATGGGACTGGAGAGTGTTTTTATCTCTCCTAATCATGCAGCTTAGCAAAAAGGAGAAGCGCATCTTTTTCTTTCATTCTTCTTTTCCTATGTAGTTGGCATATGGTATTTGAAGTACGACCATAACAAAATTATACACATACAAAAATTGTGCACTAATTATTTATGTTAAATTATCTTGGATCTTATAGAACACCAAAGATTTTTTGGATACAATATTATAAACTAGCATAAGTAATTTATTTTTACATCTAAACCCATTAATTTCTTTGGAATTTGATCTATAGTTACATACGTGGTGGCGACTCGTTGATGCATGTTATGTATGATTATTGCATGCAACGTGAAAATACATGAAATAATCTATCTGTAATTTATTTAACTGATGTAGCGCAAGTTATGATAGAATAATAATTTTATTTAGTCTAAGAATACCGAAGAATCAATGTATTCTTGATTTTGTTGAAATCTAAAGTATTAAGATAAATAGAAAACAAAATTAAAAGCAAAGCTAAAACATTCTTAATGACTATCGCTTTGATAAGATAGTTAGAATATTTATAAATATCTATATGCATCAAAAACATTATATGAATGTATAATAATATTTTAACATTTATATCCACAAAAACATATAATCATTACACTTGCACAACTTAAAAAGAAAATGGAACGCCCAACTAGAAGTCATCCAGATTTTAGACAAACTAATTCAATCCAATTGAAAAAAGCATAATATGCTTTACATATTTAATAAAGTTAAATAAAATAACAAATATTGTTGGGTTTAAATGGGTTTTGAATTTAAGAAATTGGCTAATTATGAAGACATAAATGGTTTTACTTATGATAAAGCTAAAAATAAAATGACCAATGTTGCTGGTTTGATTGCTGTGTGTACTCTTTGAAGCCTGCAGCTATCTGGACAACCCTTCTACTACCAACTCTTGTCAGGGCGGCTAATAGTCCAGCAATTTCTCTGCAAGAATCAAGTATCATCTGAGACTGAGAGATGCTTACATCGAGACAGAGGAGACAGCACCAGTACCAAACAACCCTGATATCAGAATAGCGACTCCCTGATCCACAACTACAACACAAAACATAATTAGTGAATGAAATATATTATTGCAAACATTATAGTCTCTTAAGTGTGTGGCCAAGTTACCTGCCAGCCAACACCACGGCTGAGAACATTGCACCACCGGTTGACTTTTAATGATCAGCCAGAGACAATGGAACCAAGAAAAAAATAATGAATAAACAGAATAACAGAGCAAACAATAAATCTATATTTAGAAAGATTAAAAATGTAACACACCTCAACAAGAGCAACAAAAGAAGAAGCCATCATCATTGCAAAAGCTTCTCCAGCATCAAAAGAAGGAGCACCCCACCGGAATAGCCATGGAACTCTTATCCTAAAAGGTAAAAGAAAATAAAAACAATTTAACCATTTTTCCAATCACAATTGTGTCTTTTGATACTCTGATTCTTCATTGCCCTTTGCAGCCACATATATATCAAGTTGAGTTGTAATCACTTACCAGGGGGGGTAGCACCTATGATGCCAGCACGATCAGTCCGGCAGCTTGTTTGCGTAGTTGGTGCGGCACCATTGTAGGCTCCACCAACTGTAAGAAGGTGAGCATAGATCCATACGATCTTATAAACAGGGAACAAAATTATCTAGACATTATGTATAATGTTTATAGCTCTGTATTGCTAAATATAATATACATGTCCAATCAAGTATCAACTATTTCAGTCTGAACCGAGATATATACTAAAGCATGCACAAGTCACATTATCAATAAAATTGACACATAAAATATGTTTAATTTAAAAAAAATAGATGCTCAAAAAGAAAAGCAGTTTTATTTAGTAACTGATTTCTATTTGTTTATTTTCTAAGTAAACAAAAATGCTAATATTTTTCACACTACAGCCATGATCCCACTATCTTTGAAACGGTGTACTTTTTCTCTACATACAATTAACTCACGATGTCTTAAATCAAAATTCATTTCTTCTTGCAGAAAACACAAGTCCAGCCTGCTTTTGTCTCAATGATCCATCTATCAGTTGGAAGATAAGAGCGCGCGCGCACACACACTCTCTCTCTCTCACAGAGTTTATTAAGATATAAGGGGGGTAATAATAGTTTAAAAGTCAAAAGTGATTTAGCCACTAAAGTTATACAAGTACTGAGCAGATTAACTTATATATAAATATAGACAAGAAAAAGGAAATGAAAAATAAAATACTTCAAAACAGAAACATAGGACTAGAAAACGAAGAAAAAAGAAGAAGATAGGATCGCCAGACTGATAACTTAAGTCAAATATGACTCCTCTATCTACTAAGGAGCTTTCTTGAAACGCTTGCTCTCCGGAAAATGATGCTTCTACAATATGGAAAAACATGGGAGTTAGTGAGAAATGGGCATGCATACAGTTTTCGACTCTTGTGAAAATCTATCAAATTAGTCAATTATGAACTTAAAAACTTGCCTCTTCCCAGTAGAGTTGTAGGTTCTCGGAACTTTCAATATGATCAGTAATACGCTTACACTGCTTGCTCAAAATAATTAATGGTTAGATAAGGAAACAGTATTATTGATTTGCAAAGAAGAGAGAGGATGCTTACATTCAGGGCATGTTTTTTACTCGAGAGATGCTTCATGAATTCATCCAGGAGTTTGAAATCAGAGTAGCACACTTTGCAATAAAACATTCCGGTAGATTCACCAACCCTTTCAATACTACTTCCACTGCACTTCCGAAGGAGATCATGTCTTCTTGTCTCTGAAACTAATAATAAGCTTTAAGAGATTAGTTTGGTGGTTATATATATATATATGAAAGTGAGAGAGGTGTGAAAGAAAAAGCACCTGCAAGTAAGCTATCCCAGAGCCACTCGGCAGAAGTGACCAAGACTGACATTTCACGAGGCCTAAACGAGTAAGCCAAAAACAGGTTGTACTTATTTTCTTGTAGTAGATGGGGAAGAAAATCTGAAAAGGCATAATCAGCCTCATCCGATATGATCATCATTGTAGCCGGAGCAGTAGGATTATTATATTCCCATTCATCAATATCATCAGAGATGCGCCCGTTCACCACTTCTGTTTTGTTTCAACAAAAGAAAGCATGCAGGCATATTTCAGTATTTAATTTCTTTTAATAACCAAAATAAATGTGACTAACTAACTAAACTAACCAAGAGTGGCATGTGCAACATCGATTCCAGTGGAAGAGAGGGCTTGAAGGTGGTGTTGAGGGGTTTTTTTATGGTCACCATAGGCAGTGATGGAGACAGGACCAGAATAGCCTAGTTCCTTGAACGCTCCTTCCAAACTGGGACGGATCCGACGAGCATCATAACCGTCGGGAATAGGACAGTCATACATGTCCCACCACACATGGATTTTAGCTGTCGCAAATTCAGGCGTAGCAGCGTAGTTCTTTCCCCACTTGCTCGTTACAGATTGGAGTTGTGAATCATCAGGGCGTAAAATCTCCTGCTTGGCATGCTTTTTAGTGGAGAGATGCTTCCTGAAACTCTTCAGGCTTTGGCGATCCAAAGAGCACGATTTGCAATAAAACTTAGACTTAGCAGCAGCAGATGATGATTCACTAGCGTTGCTTGTATTAGTTAGTATTATTTTATCCCAGAGCCACTCGTGGCGAGTGCGCACGAACAATGCTGCGCGAGGTTGGACTGAATAAGCCAGATAAATGTCGTAACTGGTGCGTTGTTGTAGCCGGGCCAGATCCCAGTTGAAGACATCTAACACCTGATTGGATATGATCATCATTTTAGCCGGAGGAGGATTATCCTCTCGCCATGCAACCATATCCTTATACATGAGTGCGCACGTGCATCCTATTATTTCATTACAATTGTCAAAACATATTATTATTGCTAACTAAAAAGGCCGCAGATACTTATAAGTATAACAAAAAAAAAAAACTGGAATTACCAGATCTGGTATGTACCACAGCAACTCCAGTGGAAGATAGAGCTCGTAGGAGGTGTTCAGGGGTTTGTTTTTGGTCTCCATAGGCTGTGATGGAGACAGGACCAGTGTAGCCTAGCTCCTTGAAAGCTCCTTCCAAACTGGGACGGACCTTACGAGCATCGATACCCTCTGGAACCGGACAGTCAAACATGTCCCACCACACCGCTATTTTAGCTGTCTTCGCATCGTTCCCACCCATTATTCTCTCTACACCTTTTAACAGATCTCAGACACAGCTACCTTGTCTCGCAGGGTTTTTCTTTTTATATATGTTGCCACCAAACTATTGGGCCTAACTGAAACCCATTAAACGTATGGGCTTACGAATTAGGATAAATTCGCTTTTTCCTTAATGTCAATTTTACCAACATTTTAGAATTAGAATTAGAATAAATTAATCCAATATAGTGGGGGTTATTTCTTTATTAAACGTTATGGAAAAAGAACAAACAAGTAAAATATATATATATATATAATTAAAAATGTTCTTTGTACCGACCATTCTTTGTGCGTCGTTTTTTCCTTGTTTTAGGTGGTCTTGGACCTCTTGGTGGTTCTCGCTTTCTGGCGAGCGGGTTTGGACCTTTTGTGGATATTATGAGTTTGGGTATTTTTTTGCTGAGGCCCCCGTCTTAAGAGATCTGAAGCGAGGGTCTGAGACGAAAGAGATTAACATCACCCACATACATTTTTTGCTGAGGCCCCGTCTTTTCATAGATGTTTTTTCTGTGACGGTTATGAATGCCCGAGATGCTATTGTCTGGACCTTTTGTGGATATTTGTTTTTTGGTAGGAGACCTTTTGTGGATATTATGAGTACCCTTTGTCTTATTTTACTTCTTTTTGTTTTTGGTTAAAAAGGCGGGAATTTTGAAGTTATAATAGTTACAAATGTTAACTAGAAATGTGGGATTTTAGAAACCATAAAATTATAGATTGTAAATAAAATATGGAGAATTCTGAAACCATAGAATTTATAGAGTTTAATCCACACGTAAAAAAATTATAAAAATTTACATTTTAAGTAAGTATGAAAAAGTGTCAAAGCTAAAAAAATTATATTTTTTCCTTTTTATAAATCTAACAATTATTTCACATAATCAAAACTACTCTTTATTAATTTCTTGATATGTAACTACTCTTTACTGAAACTATTTACTGAAACTATATATGTAACTACTCTTTATTAATTTCTTTTACAGCTAACATTAAATGATTATTTTATTTTTGAAAATAAAAAAACAAGGAAAACATAAGAAAAAAAAATAAGTATAACTATTTTTATTGTTTGAATATGAAATTACCCCAAAAATATATTTACAACCTACGTAGTTAGATTTGTTCAATTAATCACACATGATTCAGTTTCCATAAACATATAATTATATAAAGTCAAATGTGATAAATGCACAAATTAATGGATTGCCATAAACAGTATACATATTCACAATTTCGACCTATATAACTTCCATTGAATACATGTGAGTTCTAACAAACCCAATAAAATAAACCCAAAAAGAAAAAGAAAGACATGGAAAGCATGTGGAATTTGGTGACTATGATGATGATACTTATGGTGATGGTGTTTTTAAGACCAATGGTACCAGTCATGGTTATGGAACTGCTCATAAATGGCAATTATCTATTTGAAACCTTCAAAATGACGTTCTTTAACTATGTGTACTCTTGATTGGGTTTATGTGTATATTTATGTTTGTGGCTCTGTATATAGGAAAATTGGTAAAGTTTGTTATTTTTAAAAACAAATTGTTTGGGGTTACAGAGCCAGAGGGACTAAAGCCTAAAGAAGATTTATCAGAGCCTCTCATCGTGTAAACTCTATTCTAGAAAAAAAAAAGATCAAAAGCGTATTGCTGAATACTTTCAATAGCCTATGCAGCAAATAATTATTTTATTTTTTATTTTGGTTAAAACCGCAGGAATTTCTAAATTATGAAAGTTATAAATGCTGCCTATAAATTCAGAAATTTTTAAACCATAAGATTTATAAAGTTTAAATATAACGCGGAAACTTTTGAAACCATAAGATCTATAGAGTTTAAATAAACGCGGGAAATTTTGAAACAAAAAAAAAGTTATATACTTTAACTACAAATGATAAAGTGTCTAAGCTATAAATTTCATTTTTGTATTTTCTTTTTCAAATTAAACAATTATTTCACATCATCAAAAACAATTTTATCGATAAAAATAATACTGCATGAAACAATTTATTATCAAGCATTGAGGAGATATGAATTTTACATATATTACAAAACAAATAAAACCTCCTAAACGATCTTACAAGGACATGACATGAAAGAATGTCAACAAGGTTTTTTAGTTGAAAAAATCTGCAAAATTATCATAGGTGTCTTGCTACATTTTAATTATTTTGAGGAATGGGTGTTTGTTTACATGCGCATTTGTTTGTCAAGTTATTAACAGAAGATACAACGAGAGCTTATGGACTTCATTGTGAATCATTTGCTAATGTTCTTCTCATGTCTCTTCAGAATCTGAGAAACTATGTCCCCCCCCCAAATGTTTCTCTCACGACCATAACACATCAAGTCCAAAGAGAACCATGACATGAAGATAAAGAAGTCAATTCATATTCATTCCTGTGGAGTTGAGAAGATGATTAAATAAATGCTTATTATTAGTTGCCATAAATTTACTATATTATACATTAAAAGCTTAGAAGACTGATTTCAAGCTTAACTTGACTTTAAATTTAATGTAGACAGTGTTTACTATCATTAATATAATCGTTTATTGGGTTGGTCTTCAATCAGAAACGCAATAAACCGTGCACGACAATTTTTTTAAATAACACTTGATGTTTACTGTTTGTATTGTCTTGTCTAACATCTACGTATCCGGACCAAAAGTGAAGAAGATAAAAGAGTGTTTAGCCTAAGTTTGTTACAATGGAATGACTAATATATTGCAATAACAGGTTTGAAACAAATGAACTTTAATTGAGTTAACAATAATCGTAAGCTCTCTGCTCTCTCTCTGTTTCTCTCTTCAATGTAAACTATTAGGATTGATTAGAGACTAATAATCTTTCTTCCACGACTCCATCTATATATATATATGTCTCTCACTTATCACACAAACTCAAAAGTGAAATTTAAGACCAACATCATCAATGCCGAGTCACCATCCTTCCACACAGAATGTTTCTGTCCAAAAAAAAAAGAAGATAAAATCAGTATCTTTCAAAATCAAATGAAGCAGAGTTTGTTAAGGCATGTCTTTATATATGCACTCACGATAAACATCCGTGAGTTGACTTTTGCTTCTTCTTTTTCTTAGTCTTCTCCTTTTGTTTAACCACAGGTTTGATCACTTCCTTGATTGCAGAATCAAAAACTGCTTTCACGTTCTGCAAAAAATGTTAAACCTTCAATGCTCTGTCAATCTGGATGAGAAGAGTTGTGTATAGTACAGAACATATACCTGTTGAGTTTTTGAGCTACATTCAATGTAATATGTTGCACCAATTAGCTTACGCAGTTCCTCTCCCTGTGACATTGGAATGCTTATTGATACATAAAGCTTTTTGCATAGGAATCATATGGGAATCTACAGTAGTGAGATCAAACCTGTGCCGTGGTTACAGGGGATAGTCCAGGATGGTCAGCCAAATAATGCTTATCTTCACGGAGATCTAAGTTGATGTTGTAAGAATCATAATTATTGTAAATATATTTGAATGGTTTGGTAAAATGCTAATCAGTTTCTTACCTAATTTGGTACCAACAAGGACCAAAGGAACTCCTGGGGCAAAGTGTTGGAGCTCAGGGATCCACTGACTCAACAAGAACAGTCATATAAAACATTAGAAATTACTCTGATACTAAAGTATGAATCAGTTTCCCCCAAAATCAAACCTTTTTGAAAACATTCTCGTAGCTAGCTCGGCTGACCAATGAGAAAGACAAGACGAAAACATCTGCTCCTCTGTAACTTAAAGGCCTCAATCTGTTATAGTCTTCTTGCCCTGCAAAACATACAACAAACACACAGATGCAACAATCTTCAAATCAATCAATAGCAAAGAAGTTTACATATGGATATGAATTGTTCATTACCAGCAGTATCCCATAGTCCTAGATTAACAGTGGTGCCTTCAACTACAACGTTTGCGCTAAAGTTGTCAAAAACTGTTGGTATGTAGTCCTGTAACATCAAAATCAATCCATAATTCGAATAGGCCAAATCAACGAGATAACACAAATCTTATTTCATATACAATCCCTTGAAAAAGGAGCTAACTTTGAATACCAATATAGATTCTAAGAACCTCTTAAGACAAGGGGAAGCTAAAATTAGATAAAACCCAGATAGATTTTCAGTAAACTGGAGATACCCATGAGAGAAAAGGAGCTAACTTTGAATACCTAAGAGACAAGGGGAAGCTAAAATTTGAGAAACCCAGATAGATTTTTAGTGAACTGGAGATACCCATGAGAAAAAAGGAGCTAACTTTGAATACCAATATCGACTCTAAGAACCTTTAAAGACAAGGGGAAGCTGAAATTCGAGAAACCCAGATAGATTTTGAGTGAATTGAAGATACCCATGAGGAAAAAATTGAAACTTTAAACTAAATCTGAGATTCCTGATCAAAATTTCAGACAGGGACAAGAGAGAGGTGTAATGAAATGAACTAACTCACGGTAGGGAATTTGTTGCTGGTGTAGCAGATGAGCATACAGGTTTTGCCAACGGCGCCATCTCCAACAGTCACGCATTTTATGAACTTTGAAGCACTTGAAGCCATTAAATCTTCAATACATATACGAAAGGCAAAACAACAAGAGCAGACGGAGAAGAATAGAGTAGAGAGATTAAATGAAGTGATTTACTTTAGACGAGGAGTAGAAAGACAACAAACACCACAATACAACATAGAAGGTAGGGTTCGTTGCACAACTCTATGGCTTCTTTTTTTTTTTTTCCGTTTGCTCTTTTCAATATTTCCAAAAATTTTATATTAATTTTTTTTTTTGTCCCAAAGAAAAAACAATAATATTTTTTTGTGTTAAATGGTGTTTGTTGGCTTTTGTTTTGGATGTGAAGATAGAGGGAGGAAGGAGCGGGGGGTGAGGTGAGGTGACTCACATGATCCATCTTCCTAGCTTCTCCGTTTCCTAAATTCATGCTTCATTTATTACTCTCAACTAGCAACAGTGACAAGTGAACAATTGCTTATCTCATATATGTGTGGGTTCATTAACATGTACTGTCTAATACATGTTTTGCCTTTTTTTTCTAAATATAATATTGCATAACCTACTATGGGTTTGCATACAATATGTTGGGATATTTATCATAGAAACAAAATTTAATTTTGTATATAGAAACCATTAATTTTATCTGTAATATTCTCATAATTTATAATAGTATAATTATCCAGTGTTAAAAAAAAAATTTCATTCCACAACATATTTTATGAACAAAAAGTAGCAAATTCTAATTTATACAATAAAAATATATTTATCATCCTGCTCGATAATCATAAACAAAAACAGAAAAAAATACAAATAGAAGATATATTCAATTTAATTTGAAGTCATCTGATTTTAGTTAAATTGAAATTTACTTATAATTTTAATTAAACCACTCTATAATCCCATACGTTTAGATGAATTTGGGTTTGATCTAAAAAAATTTGATTTATAATTTATAGTTATATTTTATAATATTCTTTTCTTATACTGATATAAATGGCTTTTTATGTGCATCTGATTTTTTTTCAGAAATTTATCATGGAATTTACTGAATAATGTTAAAATAGGCCAACAAGAGTTTCGTTGGCAACAACCAGCAATAACAATTCCAGAAGACCATAGCAACTTTTGTATGTTATATATAATCCAACACTCTTACTAAATATTTTTTTTCCTAAAAAAAATAATAATTCATTTTTGTTTTTTCATGGGATATATGATATGGTTTGTACAGTTCTTTTTTTTTTGGTTTAAAAAAAGATCAACAAAGCCTATAGTTCTTGTTTAGAAAGTAAAAGAGTATATTACATGTGTTGAGCCAAACTTTTCTGAGGACATCTACCAAATACGTAGATAAGATCAACAAAGTCACATGTAGTATAGTTTATAAGATAATTTTAGTTAGAGTAATACCCACGACTATATAGACGCAACTACCATAAATATGAAAATTCAAAAGTAGAGGTGTTCACAAGGAGAGGACCACGGTGCTTATTGCTCTGTAGTCTAAAAGTGTATTATTTTACAAGTTATCCCCATTATTTTAAAAGTTATCCCCACCCCACACTGCCAAATTAAGATATATATAATTTATATAAGAAAGTATATGTCGCCTAGTAATACAATCAAACGATAAAACATGGAATAAATGGACGTAGCTAATAATCATTAAACTATCTAATTTATTAAAACAGAAGTACACATATGGATTAATCCTACAAGTTGCACAATATTTACGTTTAAATGCTATTGAAAATTAAATAAACTATCTAATTTAATGTGTGTCTTTTTCAGTTGAGTTAATTTGTTATCCTAATATAAATTAAGTTACCTATTTTAATGTTATCTTTTTCAGTTGAGTTAATGTGTTGTCCTAATATAAAATTTAATTTTCCTTCCCTATTAAATCAATTTCGAAATTATTTATAATTTTATTAATGCTGTATTTTCAGTTTAATAAATATATTTCCTAATTCTAAATTTACCACATTTAATAATAATAAAAATCACATATGATATGGTAGGAGATCACTATCTTTTAATATTCGAACCAAATTTTTTTTTATGTTAAGTTTAAGTTTTTGCCATACATTATTTAAATTTATTTGTTATATACATTTTTACTTTTATATTTTAAGAATTTTAATTTTTTAAACAATTTAAATGAGTTATCGAACCAGAACATGAACCGAAATTATAAATACCCGAATGAGGCTAAAACCTTTCACTCCGAAAATCTAAAACCCAAAGAGACCTGAATCAAACCCGAATGGATATCCGAACGCCTATCCCTACTACAAGATATAGAAACTGAATCACCTTATTTATTTTCAAAAAATTATTTCCATTGACTTTCTCATTAGTCTACAGTAAACTAATTGTCAAAATCCAATCTGAAAATTATTGAACACGTAAGCCCATTTATAATGAATTAGCAATTAAATCAAATATATATTATATTACATTTCATTTTCTTAAAAATTATAATCTTAATTTTTATATGTCACAAATTTGTTAAAAGTCTAACAATTGTTTTTTCTTACAAATTTTATAAGTAATGTATCATGTTTAATAGCATACTAATCATATTGTGTATTTTCATACTTATCATTCAAAAACTTTGTTTGTTATATATCTTACACATACATCTAATCATATAAATGTTAGATTTGTTTAGGTGATCTCCATTTTACATTAAATGCAAAATATAAAATTACTTAATTTAATATGATTACATTTACAAATATAACATTTAGTACACACAAATTAAAATTTAAAATTAAATACCGAGTGAGATTTTTTTAACAAATTTATATTAATAGAACTTCCAAATGTTTGGAATTCGAAAGCATTATGACACACACCTATACTATTTTAATTAGGATAACTGAATTTATATAAGAATATATTATTAAAATTTTAATTTTAATTTTGGTTATAACAGCAAAAATTAGTTTTCGATCTAAAATCTATTATCAAATATTATAAATACATCATTTAATACAAACAAAAAAACTAAAAACAAAAAATAAATATCCGTGCGGTCGCACGGATCAAGATCTAGTAAAATGTTAATACACATGTACATTTTTATATTGTAAATACGTCTACTTAATCATTCAATTCTAGATATGATATGATTCAGAACATTGTCGTATTACTAAACGTAATAGTAATGAAAGTGTTTTATGCTAAATTTTAAATTACTATGTCCTGTTGGTGTAAGGATAAGTCACTAAAAAACATTTAATTTAAGTCAAAAAGTGCAGGGGGACGATAACTGAACATGGGCCGCATTTGATTTTCTGTAGTTGAACTTCAAACTTGTATTGGATAAGACCTGCCCCAAACTACACCGACCCGCATGTACCATAGAGCAAAAATTTGAATTATTCAGGTGAGGTTATCTAATTGAATATATTGAACCTGTAGATTAATTAACACATTTAAGAAAGAAAAAGGATAAATTAATTTAGGCGAAGATTAACACTTGAACTCATGACCTCTTCTCAGTGTAGTAGTAACAACAACCAACTCAACTAACGGACAATTATGCCAAAATGTGGCTGAATTTATATTTATTTTTGATCAGCCGGAAGCAGCTGTTTCCTTTGCTTACTTTCAAGGCCGGTTCTGCTTATGATTTGCTTATTTTGTGTTCCTGACAAATACTGTTTCAGTTTATGAGAATGTAAGTTACCCAAAGACTGCAATTAGCCTATCAAATAAAACTATCTTCATATTTCTGTGGTTAAGTGACTGATCAAATCCAACCATGGTCTTTTGTGCTTAACATAGATCCAGTTTCACAGAATAAGTAGATGGAGATGGCAAACAAACATACATTTTAGCAGTGAAACGCTTTTACATTTATGACTGAATGTTGAGTTTTAGAAGAAGCAATTCTCAAAAGGTCATGTTTTAATGTAAGTTAGACATTACTAAATTAAGTGGCACACCGTTCTCTAAAGAAGATGAAACTGACGTTACAATACTATACTCGAAGTTCCAAAGGAATCTTAGTCGTTTGAACACACTCGTCTAAAAGCAGTTCGTGCAAGTCCCGCACATCATTTCGGAGCTTAGAAACTGTATCTCCAAAATGTCCTTGCATATTAATTCCATATGTAATTGTTACCAGCTGTTAGAAAAAAAACAAAACTGATGTTAATTAGAGAAGAACAAAAACTGAAAAACTCCAAAACCTAATGAGAGATTTGAATGTAGTGGAACTTACTCGGTCACACACTTTGTCGACCCATTTCATTCGAGAGTCCCAAAGGATGACTTGAGCATCTTCGCCATGCAATTTCTGCATCAAATCTGTCACATCCTTACGTAAGGCTCTATGACGAGGATTTCCGGGTTTATCAGGAAATAAATCAGTGTCCATTGAAAACAGTACCAATAGTCAAATATCTCAGAGTCACAAATATGAATATAATAACATTTTATTACTTTTAATTATTAATTAGATTTATTTATTAAATTAAATTGTTGATTATAAATTAATAAAATAAAAATAACTTGAAAATAAAAAAGAAATTTTAAATTTATTTTATTATAAAATTGATTAAAAATTAATATAATAAATTTTAGATAGTAAGAATATATAAAATAAGTAAAAAGGAAAAAGATAACTATTATATATATTATGTTGTTATTCAAAAATAATATTTTTAATCATAAAATTAAAAACAGAAAATACATAACTAATTAAGTACAAACCTTAATTTTATATAACCGAAAAATTGAGTGATCTCAAAATTTTATTTATTAATAATGAATATAGATAAGGAAGATTTTAAAATATTATAATACATGAGAGTTTTCAAAAACTTCAACCCAATAACAAGTATATATATTTTGATAAAAAGAACTTTGTCATATATACATAATTTGATATTTATTAGTCTAAATCTTTTGAAAACATAAACAAAACCAATTGTCACTGATTTAATAAACATGATGGAAATCTATGATAAACCCTGTAAAGTTAATAGAATCACAAAACCAACTGTCACTGACTTTTTACCAACTGTCACTGATTTTTTCCAATCATAAAGAGATTTGAAAGGAATCAAAAAGCTAACGTAGAATATTAGAAAAAATAAACAAATCATGCCAAGCAAGCATCTAATCATATTATTAATTTTTTTAAAAACCATATGATTAACTTAAACATTACTCCCCCACATATGCTGTACAGCTAATTACATCATTATATCTCCAGAAAACGTATCAAAACAATAATAATAAATAAATAAGTTAAGAGTTGATTGTATCTTTAATTATCACAAAAATAATAAAAAACAAAACGTAAACAGTCAACCATTTTTGACAGCTTTTCCCACCACCACCAGCCGCCAGCCAGGTAACGAACAAACGCGTCTCCCACACGCGCCCACTAACTCTCCAACACCTCGTTACGCGCCGTCAACGCATGAGCTTTCCCAGACTGCACCGGCGGAACGGAGGCGTAGCGAGAGGAGAAGCTTCGGAACCCGACGTACTCGTCCTCGTCGTCGTCGTCGCCGCCGTCGCCGTCGAAGTTCAGAGCGTAGCTCAAAGGATCGTACTGAAACTTCTCGCCGGCGTCCCAGTCGCGTCCCCGCCGCGGATCGCGGTTGAACCGCCGGATGAACGTCTTCCACCGCGGACCGGCCGCGATCTCCGACCACTCGCGGATCTTGAGAGCCGCTCGTTTCCACCACCGCGGCTCGTCGGGGATGATGCCGTGGTTGTTACTGTTATCGTCGGAGGCGCGAATTCGTCCCCAGGCGGAGGAGCTTCTGGATCGGAAGCTGGGGAAACAGGAGGAGGAGCAGCAACGTGGATCGTAACGGCTTTCCGGATCCTGGGTCGGGTCAGAATGCACAACTTCCATGCCCCGAAACTGAGAGAGAGAGAAAAGAGAAGTTTTTTTTGGTCAATAGTGGTGGAAACGAATGTATTGGCGTCATATATATAACTTCGAACATATAAACCAATTATATATATATAGTATAATTTTCATAGAAACTATCGAAGTTGATATTTGTTTTGTATTTAGAAGTCAACGATTCTTTTCTCAGTTAAATAAAAAGGAACACCAATCAGATGACAGAAAAAAAATCGTCCACATTAGAACTACCAGCTTGCCCATAAAAAAAAACACCAATCACTGAATCATGTCTGCCAATATTTAAGATTATTAATATGTACTCTGTTTTGATGTTATTAAGGTTATAGGCAACAAATCTATATCTATACTAGTATTCTGCAAATTGATTTTTGCACATCCGAGCTCTCGGGAAAGTTAGAGTAGTTAAACTCAAGGATACCATTAATAATCTTTCATATATGATTTATTATAAAATTTAATAACAATTTTTTATTAATAATATTATATCTTTTAAAAATAAAATAATTTTTATATATTATGTTGTAATCTTGAATCGATTTTTATATTATGAAAAGTAAAAATTTAAGATCTAAACTAAATTTATAATTAAACATTAATCAATTAACATATTTATATAAATATATCTTCTAAAATATTTTTAATATGTGCGTGTTTTTAAATTTTCAACACAATAATAAGCATATATATTTTTAATATAACAATTATCATATATAAATAATTTGATATTGGTGACCATTTTGAAGGAAAACAATTAAGGTGAAATTCTTTGTTCTTTAAAATTTGTATCAGTTAGATTGAATTTTTGGTCAAATTATTGATAAATAAATCCATTCTTTTTTTCTAAATTTCTCATTGAGAAACAAAATTTATAAAGAAAATTATGCCTACAGGCAAAACACCTAGTTTACAATAATCAGCACCAAAATATTTGAGAAATATTTGAAATATTATGTTATATATGGATCTATTACAAAAAATTAAATAGTCCTACTTACAAGTTACAACTAACACAAAAAAACAGCCATACTTACAAGTTACAACTAATACAACAAGTAGCAGTTGGGAGTTAGGAAAAGACGTGGCACCATATAGGCATATAGTCCTCAATTATTGAATTCGTATACACCATTTCTTGTTTTAGGATTTTCTAAGAGCATCCACAATGGAGACTCTTAAAGAGTCTTTAACAAAGTAGGGGGCCCACTTTTTTATGATTTTGTGCTATGTTGAGTCTTTAAAATCCTTTCTTAAGGATTGATCTCTTCGCTGTTCACAGGCCCTACTGCGTATGTGGCGACCCGTGAATGGTCACCTCTTTTTTTTTTTCTTTTTAAAAAATCTGAGATATCCTTATCAAATCTGAAATGCCCTTTTTGTTAAGGACTCCTATAAATTTCACTGTTGTGGATGCTCTAACAACATTTTGAAGTAAAAATATTTTTCTTCCTCTTAACAATGGAGAAAAATAAAGAATGAATTGGTCTAAAACACAAAATAATGATGAAATTAGCAAATTACTTATGATGTGATAAGTTTGTTCTCTAAAAATAAACAGGTCCTACGAAAAAAGAATACTTATATGGATGTTCATAAAAAGATACGGATACTAATTGTAATATGTGATTTTGACATCAAACAATGAACCGCAAGATAATCCAACCTTTCCTCCAATCATCAAACTCCAAATGCTCTTATGATTCTGATGACTATAATTAAAAAAAAAATCCTAACATGTTCGAAAAGAAAATATATCTAAAGTAAAACCCAAAAGAAGAAAGAAAACTTAAACTACCATTCAATGTCTAAGGAGGAATCTATGTATACCTAAAAGTATAAAACAAAGAGAGTGTATTCCACAACAGTAAATAGTGGACTCAAAGAAATTGTGATCGGGGACACTAAGCTACAGACTCCATATGATTTAAAAACATATGGCCACAATAGTAAATAGTTTGTGAAGTCACAAAGTCAGAGCGTTCATAACATATGCTAAAATATTTATTTGCTCTAGGGGAATTTCTACAACAAAATTCGAGTATTATGAGATATTTGTACGTACTCTTTCAAATTTAATAGATACGAGAAATACAAATGGTTTGGTAGATGGATATGGTTTGTATATAAATTTGTGCTCGAAAAATAAATGTTGTAGTTAGATGTTACCAAGAGTAAGATGCTATAATAATACCCAAAGCTAAAATTCAACTAAATCAAAATAGATATGTTACTATAGAAGATTTAAAGTAACAATGATGTTTCTATTAATGCGTATAAGTAAGGTCCAACAAAGACATAGCATTCTCCTCCACATGGTCCGGGAAGCCAAAGATACGAACATCCTCCTTTTGTCCCTTGAAGGTGCTTTCCAGTTCAACTCTTCTAATTTTTTCTTGCTTCGGATCATAATACTCTGCGTATAATGGTTTAGCACGATCCAATCTCCTCGGCATTATCACAATCTCACCATTAAGAGTGACGCCAGCGATACGAGTGCTATCTCCTAAACTCTTTAATATAGAAGAAGACATGAACAAATCAATCTTACACCATTCTTGTTTCAGAGCATGATCTTTAACCCACACATCTGCACTATGGTCGCTATAACGTATGCAGCCTAATTTCCCTTTGTAGTTTACCAAAGTCAAACTCCTAGACTGATCCGGTAGCTCTAAGTAATCAAATCTCTCTGACCTAAGGTCGAAGCTCAACAACAGATTCTCAGAATCGTTAGGTTTTGGAATGTTATCATACCTACCTACACTCGCTCTGAAATAGATTTTTCCGTTGATGCATACCCTAGTTGTCATTGTTGGAGATAAGAACGTTCCAAAGCTTTGAATAGTCCTCCACTGTTTCTTTGGATCTCCCAATGTGAAAACTTGATAAGATTCTTCAAAGGTATGTGCCGTTCTAATCATGCAAAACACTTTGTATTTATTCTCAACCGGATCATAACCGAAGAACCCGTCCATAAAGCACCCGGGTCTCTTTGGGTTGATCTCTGGTAATAAAACGGATTGTCTTGTTGTAGTGTTGTGTATTAGAAACTGACTTGATCTTGTTAAACAAGAGATTAATCCACGGATATATTGATACATAATCTTGTAATTTAATATACCATGGAGTAATGCGTGACCGTCTTGTTCCGCAGGTACTGATTCTTTGTATGTGTTTAGAGGGTAACTAGACAAAGAGATTACCGAAGATTCAAGTATCCGACGATCGAAGATGACGTGTAGACGTGGCTTAGCCAAAGCCCAAGTCATGATCGAGTTGGTGATAAGAGATGACCACTGCTTAGATACACATTGGAACCTCGCAAGTGACTTCACCGGGAGTCTCGGGAGTATATCCTTGATTAGATCAAAAGGGATGTGGATACCGTCTTTCTTTTCTATGGTGGAGATCTGGCTGTGATATTGTAGTTTTGGAGATAGTGAGATCTTCTTCTGTTGGCTCTTCATGGTGCCTGGTTTGTCTTTTGTGGATCTTAAATAAACGAGGAGAATACAATATATATATATATATAGTATATGAAGAGAAAACAAAACCTGTTACCACTAGGTTCATGACTTTCCTTTTTTAACAAACTTTTGTTGAACTGCATGAATTTTCCTTTTTTATCTTTGTTATATAATTCTGTTGGAGATTCTAATACGTAAAGGAAAAACAAGAGTTTGCAAGCAGTATAGTTTTATGATCGACTATAGGTTATAAAAACTCAATCCACAAAAAAGGGAAAATCATCGAACCAACCAACAATGAGATTTTCGAGTGTACTATTATCTTCTCAAATTTTAAATAATTTATAAATATAAAGAGAAACAAAAGGTTTGAAATGAAATTTTTAGCTTTAACAGTAAATCATGTTGTTAATATGATTGGAAAGTTGAGAAAGAATATTTTGTTTTTGTTGACCGAAAAGAGTATATACATACTTGGAATTAAATATTTCTCTTTGCTGATAAATAAGTAATGTGTGGTAAGAAGAGCCGGATGTTTCTCAGGCATGGGGTACGACCGGAGTCGACGGCTTTCCTAGTTCATATATTCAACAAGTGTTACGCATTTGTTAGTCTATCCAGATTCTACTGACTCACAAACTTTGCTATTAAACTCCAAACTTTCTTCTTGTTGATAAAACGTAAACCAAAAATAATCCAAATACTGGAAAAAAACAAAAAAAGGATTGTTTCATCAAATCAAACCTAACCTATCACATATCAGAAACAAGAAGACAAAACTGTAAAGAAATATATTTTATATATATAGAAAGAAGAATCAAATTAATTAATCTAATATTCTTTTTCTCTAGAAATCTATTAGATCTTTGAGAAAATTTATAAAAACACGAAAATTCGTCGAGATACATAGCAACATGACGGACACCAACACAGCCAGGACGATCGTCGGAATCATCGGTAAGTCCTCAAAATTGAACAAACATACAAATTATGTCACTCAACAACACAAAACGTTGCTAATCAATGATTCTTTTTTCTTTTGGTTATGTTAAGGAAACGTGATCGCCTTCGGCATGTACTCCGCTCCAATGTAAGATATATAACATATTAGATATTCTGTTGTTTGTAAAATGATGTTAAATTAATGCATGCGATAATATATGTATATTTGTTCAATTATGCAGACCAACGATGGTTAAGATATGGAAGATGAAATCGGTGTCAGAGTTTAAGCCAGATCCATACTTAGCTACAGTTTTAAACTGCATGATGTGGGCCTTTTACGGACTTCCTTTTATTACACCCAATAATATCCTCCTCATCACCAATAATGGAGTTGGTCTTGTCATGGCACTCGTGTATGTCATCATCTTCTTCATCTTTGCTACCTCGCCTGTCCGCGTAAGTATCTAAACCCCCAATATGGATAACATGCACAATATTGTAACCATGGCCTAATCTGAGATATATGAGGCTATAAATATTCTTAGGTTCATCTTAATAATTCTTTTTTGATAATTTAAAGGTCGTACATATATAAAAGTTTTTAAAAATAAAAGACAAGAGAAACTATGAGAAGATTACTTGTTATTTACATCATTGTACGTACAAAGGTTATGTACACAAGTCTCGACAGAGACAGACACATATCTTCTCGTCCTTGTCTCTAACTATTGTAACAACAATATTCTCTCCAATATACTCTCCAAAGTATGTATCGGTTCTAGACTTCTAGAACTTTAACACTCTCCCTCAAGTTGGAATGTGTGGATTGCATACTCCGAACTTGAACAACAAATAATAAAATGTAGAGCTTCTCAAGGCCTTTGTTAGAATATCCGCCAACTGTTCGTTCGTTCTAACACGTATCGTAGCTATCAGCTTGTCTTGAATTGCATCTCTCACACTCTCACACTGTACAATCCTTTTCTATATGCTTTATACACTCGTGGAACACCGGGTTTGCTGCAACATAGATGACTGACTTGCTATCACAATATAACTCCATCGGCCCTTCATGTTTTACTCCAAGATCAGCAAGCAACCTCCTTAACCACTTGAGTTCCTTCGACGCATCCGACATTGCCCTTCACAAAATTTGGAGTCCAATCGAATGATTTATCCAGCTGTATCCAAACTCGATCTTAACTGTAGCTATGAAAAATCTCTAGAAATATGGTTTCTGAAATGCGAATTTGATGAAATTTTATTTTATATAACAGAAAAAGATCACAATAGCTATGGTGATTGAGGTGATATTGATGGCTGTGGTGGTCTTCTGCACATTGTATTTTTTGCATACAACAAAAAAGAGATCTATGCTTGTTGGGATCTTATGCGTTATTTTCAATGTTATCATGTATGTTTCTCCTTTAACCGCCATGGTATGCTATTCTTCTTTCTCATTTCTATATCCATTGTTTTTTTTTTTATTTCTTGTTGTCTTCTGAACTAATGTGTTTCATTAATGTGGAACAGAGACTCGTGATAAAGAAAAAGAGCGTGAAGTGTATGCCGTTCTTCGTGTCTTTAGCCGACTTCATGAACGGAGCCATTTGGCTCGCTTATGCATGTCTTAAATTTGACCTCTATATTTTGGTAAACTTCCATTTTCACCTCTTTAATGAATTCAACCCAATCGATATATCGTTTTGTATGTTACTAAAAAGCGGTGATATGTTGATTTGTTTCATGAAAACAGATCCCAAATGTTCTTGGATGCCTATCAGGAATAATACAATTAATAATATATGCACTTTACTATAAGACAACTAACTGGGAAGACGATGATGAAGATAAAGAAAATAGCAATTCGAATGCTGAAATCGAGCCTTCCCAAGCTTGATAATTGCAGGCTACGGATTGGACTTCCACATTTGTTTTCTGTTTTACAAGAAGTGCGATCATCGAGTGGTGAGACCAGCTTCATCGTTAAGTTTAGTATCAGAAGAAATGCCAACGAAAAGACAAAAAAAAATGAAGAGGAGGAACCAAGTTAAACGTTTCTTGAGTAGGAAGAAAAATATGGGTTTCACTTCGTTTTTGGTTGAACTTGAAATGATTATAACTTTGACAAGTTGAATCCTATGCAATTTTTCTTACAATACAATTAGATTGTTGTTTTTTACAAAAAAATAGATTATTGTATAACATTTATTGAAAAAAAAATCGTCCATTACGGTTTGATGTTTAAGATCACAGTAATAAATAAACAGAGCTTCTCTTGTTTTATATGAAGGAGAACACAATATATATATGAAGAGAAAACAAAACCTATTACCACTAGGTTTATGACTTTCCGTTTTTAACAAAATTTTGTTGAGCTGCATGACTTTTCCTTTTTTCTTTGTTGTAATTATGTTGGAGATTCTGATACGTAAAGGAAACACAAGAGTTTAGAAGCAGTATATTGATCGGCTATAGGTTTAAAAGCCCCAATCCACATTAAAAGGAAAATCATCGAACCAATCAACAATGAGATTTTTCGAGTGTACTATTATCTTTTCAAATTTTAAATAATTTATAAATACAAAAGGAAACAAAAGGCTTAGAATGGAATTTAGCTTTAACAGTAAATAATGTTGTTTTTGTCAAAGAAAATAGTAAATAATATTGTTAATATGATTGGAAAGTTTTTTTTGGGTCTAAATGTTAAATTTTATACCAAAGTTTTAGAATTTTGACAGCTGTTACAACGAATACTAGTAGTAGATAAAAAAACAAATATCTAAACACCAAGGAGAAAGAACAAGCAACATTGGTGAAACAATGGACTTAACTAATTAACACAAGCACACAAGACACTAGTAAAAGGATAGCTTAGCCGAGACTGAAGCATTGCCAAATGGGCATATACACGCTTACATGATTGGAAATATGAGAAAGAACTTTTTTGTTTTTGTTGACCGAAAAGAGTATAAACATGCTTGGAATTAAATATTCTCTTTATTGATAATATGTATTTATGGTTGAGAGAAAAGAATGACAAAGAAGGTGTGAATGTGAACGAAGAGCCGGATGTTTCTCATGCATGGGGTACGAGCGGAGTCGACGGCTTTCCTGGTTCACATATTAAACACGTGTTACGCATTTGTTAGTCTATCCAGACTCTACTGACTCACAAACTTTGCTATTAAACTCCATACTTTCCTGTTGTTGATAAAACGTAAACCAAAAATAATCAAATACTAGGAAAAAAACAAAAAAGGAGTTGTTTCATCAATCAAACCTAACTTATCACATATCAGAAACAAAAATTGACAAGACTCTAAAGAAATATCTTTTATATATAAAGAAGAAAGAATAATCGAATTAATTAATCTAATATCTTTTTTCTCTAGAAATCTAGATTTTTGAGAAAATTTATAAAAAGACAAGAATTCGTGGAGATATATAGCAACATGACGGACACCAACACTGCCCGGACGATCGTCGGAATCATCGGTAAGTCCTCAAAATTTAACCAAACATACAAATTATGCCAATCAACAAAACAAAACGTTGCTAATTAATGAATTCTTTTTTGGTTATGTTCAGGAAACGTTATCGCCTTCGGCTTGTTCTCGGCTCCAATGTAAGTTACATATAACATATTATATGTTCTGTTGTTGTCAAATGATGGTAAATTAATTCATGCGATAATGTATGTATATGTGTTCAATTATGCAGACCAACGATGGTGAAGATATGGAAGATGAAATCGGTATCTGAATTTAAGCCAGATCCTTACGTAGCTACTGTTTTAAACTGCATGATGTGGACCTTTTACGGACTTCCTTTCGTCCAACCCGACAGTCTCCTCGTCATCACCATTAACGGAGCTGGTCTTGTCATGGAACTCGTTTATGTCATCATCTTCTTCATCTTCGCTACCTCGCCTGTCCGTGTAAGTTTATAATCCCCTAACACATGCATGTATTAATGCATATTGTGTTTTTTTTTTGTATTCAAGGTCGGTTTTAGATATAAGGGGTGACAAACATTTTTAGGTTAGTTTTAACAATTTTATTTGATAATTTGGAAACCATATATATATATATAACAGTTCTTCAAAATATGGGACCAAAACAAATATTTCATCCGGCCGGGTACATAACCAGGGAACCATGAATAGTCTCTAGAAAGGTTGTTTATAGTTTCTTACATGAATACTGATGAAATTTTGTTTTTTATACAGAAAAGGATCGCAATAGCTATGGTAATTGAGGTGATATTCATGGCTGTGGTCGTCTTCTGCACATTGTATTTTTTGCGTACAACAAAACAGAGATCTATGCTTGTTGGGATCTTGTGCATTATTTTCAATATTATCATGTATGCTTCGCCTTTAACCGTCATGGTATGCTATATATTCTTCTATTTCATTTCTCTATCAATGCATGTTTTTATTTATTGTTGTGTTTTTTTTTCATTTTTTTTTTGGTGTCTTGTGAACTAATGTGTTTAATTAATGTTGAACAGGCACTTGTGATAAAGACAAAGAGCGTGAAGTACATGCCGTTCTTCTTGTCTTTAGCCAACTTCATGAACGGAGCCATTTGGATCGTTTATGCATGTCTTAAATTCGACCTCTATATTTTGGTAAGCTTCCATTTTGATGTTCAACTCAATCGATATATCGTTTTGTATTTTACTAAAAAAGCGGTGATATGTTGATTTTTTCATGAAAACAGATCCCAAATGCTCTTGGATGCCTATCAGGAACAATACAATTTATATTATACGCACTTTACTATAAAACAACTAACTGGAAAGACGATGATGAAGATAAAGAAAGGAGCAATTTGAATGCTGAAATCGAGCTTTCCCAAGCTTGATAATTGCAACTACGGATTGCACTTCCCCATTTTTTTCTTCTGTTTTACAAGAAGCACCATCATCGAGTGGTGAGATCAGCTTCATCGTTAGGATTAGTATCAGAAGAAATGCCAGCGAAAATACAAAAAAAAAAAAGAAGAGGAACCCTTAAAGTTAAACGTTTCTTGATTAGGAAGAAAGAAAGGGGTTCCCTTCATCATTTTGGATTAAAATTGAAATGATTATAACTTTGACATGTTGAACCATATGTAATTTCTATTACATTATTAAATTATTTTACAACATTGTTTGGAGAAAGAAAACTCGTCCATTACAGTTTGATGTTTAAGATCAGTGTAATAAATAAATAGAGGTTCTCTTGTTTTGGGTTCGTTTTGGTTCTGTCCGGTTAAGGATCCTTAAACCTGAAATCAAATAGTATATTTGCTCACCAAGTATAGTATTTTAGGAGCATGTGATCGAAAACTGCTGGATCTGGCCTTCTACTACGCAGAGAGCTTACCAGTCCGCTAAAATCATTGCTTCCATCTGGTTTAAACTGATTCAAGAACGACTTTTGCGATCTATTTATTCCAAACAAAAATAAATGCTTGTAAGATGGAAAAAGGAAAGAGTTGTGACGATGGATTTTGAAAGATTCATATGGTACAAAAAGACATAAAAAATAATTAAAAGAGAAAATAAACTGGAGTGGGTGGATTACTTTGTGCTTTAAACAAAGAGCAAAACTGCAAAAGGCAAAACAATGCTTTTAATTTTTTACTTTAAAGAGAGAAGACATTTGATTGAAAAGGGAATATTAAAAAAAACTACAAAATATTTGACAAGATTGAAAATAAAAATAATTGATAGAGATCAATCATGCTCTACTTTAGCTTGGCTTTCGTCTTGGTGTATATTCTTTATGTGTGTTTTCTTAGACTACCTTTAACTTTTATGCTGATTTTCATTTGAGAACTGGGCTTATGTTTTTGGTTTGTTATATATATCAAAACGATGGATTCATACAGAACTAAATATGTAATAGTAGAATGATAAAGTCGACTATTAAACAACACTCATGCTATTACATTTGTCGACTACAAATTCGTGATTAGTAAAAATCTAACAGAATTGAACAATGCATATCGTATTATCGTATATGTGTTTTTTATTTAGTAAGCTGGTAATATTACTTTTGCAATACGGAATCTTTATGGATAGTAAAAAGAGCAAATAAAATCAGCAACACACATGCACGAAGACGTAAAACATCTTATTGATTGCGTCATAATAAGTAACAACATCTGAATGCACATTTAAAATGCGTCATACTAGATTGGTGCACTGGTACAATCGTCACAGTGGATCACTGATGGTTTAATTCTCCACGAAGAAATGAAAAAGTGGGTCCCGTTTACCTTTTCTCTTCTTCCATTGCCGCGTAAATAAATAAGAAAACAGAGTTAAAGTTTCTTTTTTTCTCTTCCACTTTCTCACTGCACAAACTCAGAGACAAACACAAACACAAAGACAAACACACACACACACCATGAAGCGAACTACCTCAACGAACTCAGAACCACAGAGTTACATGGAATCACCACACTCACCTCTCAGATTCCACTCCCCTCTCTCAGACGCCGGAGATCCACCGCCGGAGAGCCGTTACGTTTCCCCCGAAGCCTCCCCTTTCAAACTCGAAAACCCCAACAGCAAGTTCCCGCCTCTTCCGCCTCCTCCTCCTCAGTATCCGCCGCCGCCGCGGCGTCAGAGAAATGCGAGAGCAGCTTCTCCGTCGTCTATGGTGGTGCTCAATCGCTGGGTGAGAGAGGAAGTTCCAGAGACTACGACGACGACGACCACGACGAGGAAGGTTGGAGAATCGGCGGCGGCGGCGAACAGAACGAGGAGAGACGAATCGGTGGCTGTGGCGGCGGTGGGGTTTAGAGTGTGTGAAGTGGTTTTGTGCGTGATATCGTTTTCTATTATGGCGGCTGATAAGACTAGAGGGTGGAGCGGTGACTCATATGATCAATACAAAGAGTACAGGTCACGTCACTCTCTTCTTCTTTACGCCTTGTTAATTAGGGTTTATAGTTGAGACTAATAACAACCATAGCATGTCCTAGGAACCGAGTCAAACTATGCATGCGGTTATTAACCGCACCTAATCTGCGAGTTCGGTTCAGTTCAGTTAGGAGGTTTGGTTTGGTCTGATTCGATGATAATTGAAAAAATCAGTTTTTTGATTCGATAATCTATTAGATGGTTTGGTTTGATTTGATTTGATCTTTTAGTTTAGTTTTCTAAAAAAAAAAGAATAGAAACTATATTAATCTTAGTCAAAAAAAAAAAAAACTATATTAATCTTTACCAAAATTACGAACTGAACGGAGCAAAATCTGAATTGAAATAACCAAACTTAGCCAATAATTTTCTAAATTTTAGCAGAACTCAAAAATTTTGGTACAAACTTCTGAATCAGAACTAACCGAAACTAATCCAAAATTTTCCGGTTCAATTTGGCAAGATTTTAGCTGAACCGAGCTAATCAATCCGAAGAAAAATGAAGCAACTGACTCCAACATACCTAATTGAAGCATTGGTTTTGAATCCCCAAATTTCTTGAGTTAAACCAAATTGTTTAGAATTTTAAAATCCTTACTAAATTGTGTAGAGTTTTTAAAACCTTGGAACTGACCCTGCTAGCAACACGAACTTTTGCAGGTATTGTTTGGTTGTGAACGTTATAGCATTCGTTTACTCTGCATTTGAAGTTTGTGACGCTGCTTGCTACATCGCGAAAGAGACTTACATGTTAAACTGCGGATGTCACGACATCTTCGTCTTCTTTATGGATCAAGTGAGTTCTACAACATTTTTTGCATATGTAATAAAAGAAATATTGATTCTGATGAGCTTTTTTCTAGCTTCTTGCATATCTTCTGATGTCGGCTTCCTCATGTGCTGCTACTCGAGTTGATGATTGGATATCTAATTGGGGTAAAGATGAGTTTACTCAAATGGCAACGGCATCGATATCAGTTTCTTTTGTAGCGTTTGTGGCGTTTGCGGTCAGCGCTTTGATTTCTTCTTACAGGCTCTTCACTCATGCTTCCTCTTAGTTACGATCATCTTTTGTGTTGTCTGAGACCAGATATGACTCTCGCTCTTCGTACAGTCTCTCTTATAGCTTAGGAAACCAGCATGGTAATGGTTCTTGCTACTCTTTGTGTGTAGAAGTATATATATTTTTAAATAAGGCAAGCAATCAAATGACTGAGGTTACTTGTGTATCAAGTCTTGACTTATTTTATTTAATAACTAACTATTATTAAATCAAGCTAGGTGCCTAATCCCAAAACCTAAGTGCATGTTCTCTTACAAGCAAACCTACCATATGAAATGTGTTTGTATCTAGAAAGCCTAGTTTTGTTTTTACTTCCCTTTTGGATGATCTGTTGCTGCTCTGTTTCTTCTTGGATCTCTGTAAACTGTAATCTGCAATTTTTCTGATCCTACACCACCAGATTCAGAGAACTTAGTTATCTTCTGTAACTCATCACTAGCAGCTGCTTCTTGGTCTATCTTAGGCTGTAACTGGATGTTAATAAAAGGAATAAGTGGAATTAAAGGAATGATAATTGGTGGAATCCAAAGGAATGGAATTAGTATTCCATTTGTTCCAAAACTATTTTTACGTGGAATGATTTTTCAAAAGAGGGTTGAATTTTTTTTTGGAATGGAAAGAAGTAATATAGAATGAGATGGAATACCCATTTTTTTTTTCATTGCAACTGGTGAATATTTTGTGGAATGAAAAGGAATTAAGCATTCAGGAAGTTTCTATTCCAAAAAAATGCATTTCAGTTGCACCCTTAGTTCTTGGTTTAATGTAAACGGGCTTTTTTGGTAAGGATTTACATCATGGATATTAATGAAACCGGGCCTTGCCGATAAAGTTGAGCCGCCTTATAAATTGTGTTTTTAAATCTCTCTGTTAATAATTCGTCAATTTATTCAGATCAAAGTTAAGCTCAGCTCTCATCATCTCATTTCGTTCCTAAACTCTCTATCAATCTCACCGTATAAAACATTATGTTGCTTTGTTTGTGCCAATAAGTGTTGCTTGTTTAATTAAGTTGTAACTTGTACCGAAACCATATGTTGTGTAATCTAATACTTTCAGTTTAATGCATTTGGTAATTCTTATTACCAGGGGCGAAGCTAGGGATTTTT